>NC_138190.1:3961528-3974028 GCF_964194105.1 Spermophilus citellus
AGCCCTTCGATTCAGGCTCAAGTTCTCAAGAGCCGCGAGAAGCAGCCAGACTGACGGACTGCCTGCTGTCCTAGTCGCTGGGGTTTGTCAGTTTCCTGTCCCCGGTTTTCCAGAATGTTGTCCTGAATTCCTCGCCAGGCGGACCTTGTGTTTCCCGCCAACTCAGTCACAATCCAACCTCTGGCCCTCAGCTGGGAAGAGCCAGCCTTGTAGCTCAGGTGCAGCGTGGAGGTGCCTCTCAGGAGGCTCAGATGACCCCCGGATGGCCAGAGAGTCTCTGCGCCCCACGGGGGCCACACTGTGACTGGGCCTGGTCATCAAAATAGGGAAATGGAGATTTAAAAGAAAAACTTTTTTTTTTTTTTTAATTTCCCAGACTTGCACCCAAACAGTCTCCCGTGTAGCAATTGTGGCTTTATTGGACGGTCTCACCAAGTGGAAAGTCGTATGGACCATACTGACCATTGTATGAGGAATCCAAGCAGGACTTCAGCAAGGGTGGGGGTGTTTGGGGATTGAATGCTGGGCCATGCTGCAAGAGAGCGTGGGAGTCTACGTCCTCGTTGCAGCAGTTAGGTTTTTATTTTTATATTGTCGTCACAAACCGACTTATTAGAAGCTAGACGTGCAGGACTGAAATAGTAAATTCCTGGAATGATTTTGGCAGATGGTGTAGACTAAACCTTGAGCCGTGATACAATACCACAAGCATTGTAAGCCGGAGACGGACATGCTTTGGCGTCTCTGGGGAACATTCTGAGGGATGGCGGTACGTATCGTTTTTTCAATTTTTTTTTTATTTGTTTTCATCAGTTATGCATGACAACAGAAAGCTTTTCGATTCATTGCACACAAATGGGGCACAGCTTTTCATTTCTCTGTTGTACATGACGTCGGGTCGCACCAGATGTGCAGTCACACATGTACCTAGGGTGATGATGTCCATCTCATTCCACCATCTTTCCTACCCGCAAGACCCCTCCCCCCTCTGCCCTTCCCTTTGCCCAAAGTTCTTCCATACCCCCACCCCATTATGGATCAGCATCCAGTTTTCAGAGAGAACATTCAGCCTTTGGTTTTTGGGGGATGGGCTTACTTTGCTGAGTGTGTTAATCTCCAGTTCCATGCATTTACTGGCAAATGCCATGGTATCATTCTTCTTTATGACTGAGTAATATTCCATCATATATAGGCACCTCAATTTCTTTACCCATTCATCTGTTGAAGGACACCTAGGTGGCTTTCATAGCTTAGCTCTTGTGAATTCAGCTGCTATAAACATGGATGTGGCTGTGTCCCTAGAGGATGCTGTTTTTCAATCCTTTGGGTATGAACCAAGGGTTGAGATAGCTGGGTCCAACGGTGGTTCCATTCCGAGTTTTCTAGGGAACGTCCATCCTGCTTCCCAAAGTGGTTGCCCCAATTTGCAGTCCTCCCAGCAGTCTATGAGTGTGCCTGTTCCCCACGTCCTCGCCTCATCACAACAACGGTGACTGACCCTCCAAGGCTCATCCCGGACAGCAGAAGCTAAAGGCTGCACCTTCTCCTCAGCACACTGCGTGCTGTGCGGCAGTGCTGTTCCACCGGCTATTGGTGATAACGGGGAACATACCCACCCTGCCCAATAGGGTAGCCCCATGTGGATATTGACCGTGCCCAGAGGCCAGTGGGACTGAGAAGTTAATTTTTAGTTGTACTTCATGACCAGTGTTCATGTCATCTCCAATAGCTGGCTGCCGGGGACTGTACTCGATGGCACAGCTATTTGGGGATGCAGGACGGAAATGTAAGATAAAGCTTGGAGGTCCATGTCCACTTCCAGGACCCCATTATCATGAGCTTCCTGCCCCTGGAGGAAGCGGGGTGTCGAGAACAGCGCCAACAGTCGAGTGCACCAGCGGTCCCAGGGCTGATCTGATTGAGCAAACCCTCGGTGTCTGTTTTTCTATCCGTGCCAGTCACTTGACCAGTTTTAATGGAGCATCTTCGTGGGGTGTTTACCCCAGTAACGGATGGAAATGGCGCTGATCATCCCCAGAGCGGGGGGAAATCGGTGGCAGGTAGAAATGGAAGCCAAGCCTGCCTGGCCCCGGCCGGCCCCAACCCTCCCTCTGGGCTGGCTCTGAGGTACCTCAGTGGCGCCCATTTCTAATTAGTTATATATGACAGTAGCATGCATTTTGACACACTGTATACAAATGGAGCATAACTTGTCGTTCCTCTGGCTGTACGTGGTGCTGAGTCACACCAGTCGTGTCACCGTGCACGTGTATAGGGTAATGACGTCTGTGCTGTCCCACTCCTTGGTCTGTACCCAAAGGACTTAAAATCAGCACATTACAGGGACCCAGCCACACCAATGTTTATAGCAGCTCAATTCACAAGAGCTAAACTGTGGAACTCACGTAGGTGCCCTTCAACAGGCGAATGGATGAAGAAAATGTGGTACATGTATACAATGGAATATTACTGAGCCTTGAAGAGGAATGAAGTTATGGCATTTGCGGGTAAATGGATGGAACGAGAGAATATCATGCTAAATGAAATAAGCCCATCCCCAAAAAACCAACTGTCACATGTGTTCTCTGATAGGTGGATACTGGATGCTTCTGCATCCTAAGAAAGAAAAGAACATTCTAGAATATTTGGGTATACTTGAGATAAAATTTTCATTTTATCGTTTTGTTTCGTTTTCGTACCGGGGATTGAACCCAGGGGTGCTTAACCACTGAGCCCCATCCCCAGCCCTTTTTTGTATTTTATTGAGAGGGTCTCACTGAGTTGCTAAGTGCCTCTAAGTGCCTTGCTAAGTTGCTGAGGCTGCTTTGCCCTCTTGGTCCTCCTGCCTCAGCCTCCCGAGTCGCTGGGATTACAGGTGAAAATCTTAGTTTTATGATTCCCACCTTGGTGTTTTGTGGTCATCAGAGAAAGATCATTTTCCTTCTGTGGGAAATGTTTGAAAATGTTGATTCTTGTTGTTGAGATGCTGAGAACACAGTCCTTTGCTGACTGCCTGGTGGAGAGAGCGAAAGAAGGGCTTCGGGGGCTTCGTTCAGACACAGAGTTGGCAAAGGGAAGGCGTGTCCTGCCATGTGGTCCTCCTAGGGAGGTAAGGAACGTCTCTTAGAATGCTCAGGGAATCTCCTGCTGTCTGTAGCCTGGGTGGGTCCCTGGTATCCCGGAAAAGATTGCCTTCAAACACAGTGGGCCTGGCCTCCTGCATTTGCTTTTGAGCTTCTTCGTATGCCAGAAGCACACGGGGAATAACTTGTGTGTGGCACTGTGGCGACGTCTGGAGACTGTCCCAACTTCTAGCCAACCCTCGGGATCCCTTGGCTACCGGTTTTTCTTTCTCATTGATTTGTGCTGCACACCAGTCGTTATTCAGATTGGACGCATGGCTGAGCCGGAGGATTCGATCGATGCTGGAGCCAGGGGTGATAAAGCTGAACAGGGAGTACAAATGAGACCCAGGGGGTGTGCAGCAAGCAAGTCCACTGTCGGTAGGCTAGACTGTCTGCAGAACTATTTTCCTCGGGGACAGATCTCAATCACTGTCCTCCCGCGCACACTCAGAACACCGTCTTGTACTCACACAAAATATCATCACCTTAAAATAAATCCCTTTTGCAATATATTTTGCTATGTGTCTGATTAAAACCCAGGGAGCCGTAAACAACCTGGTTTTGTGCATGAATTTCACGTCATAAAGAAGGGGTGAGAAAGAAGAAGGGAAGGACCCGGGGCAGGCATTCTGCCATCTTGAAATGTGATTGATAAACATTCCCTCATGGTGTTGCCCTTGACCTGTGAGATGGGGGACCAGTCCCATGCAGGGTCGTTTCCGTCATCGGAATCACTAATTGCTGCTAAGAACCTCTAGACTTCACTCAAATGCATCGTTGCCGTCCTAGGAAAATGCCTGATATTCCAGTATCTTGGAATTAAGATTAATCCCAAAAAATCAAGTTAATTAGTTTTTGCCTGACATCTTATGGGATTCTTTTTAGTCGATCAACTCCATCACACCTGTGCATCCTTCCGTAGTATGACCATTAACAGGTCCATTCAAGCGTCCTGAGTGTTTTCTTAAGCGACACTGGAGAGCACCACAGTACTTCCACCGGACACCAAATCCATCGGTGCGCGGTATAAACAGACCGTTCTCTGGAAGTTGAAAACCGCGGTCATGAACTTCAGTACCCCCAGAGCCCCAGACTGCCTTCCGTCAGACTCTTGCAATCCAGTCGAATGCCTGTCTGTGTGCTCAGAGGGTTGTTTGTCCTAGATTTAATCTCAACAGCTACTTACGGGGCAGAAAAGAAAGTTTGAACTCAAAGGTAAAATGTCACTCGCTGTGTATTCGAGTCGTTCTCAAAGCCTGACTCCTCTGTTTACGTGGAGTTGTCTCTCGAGAACCGAGTTTTAATGCTAACCTCCTGTGCCAGGAAAGTCCCCGTCTATGTTTTCAGAAATGAGTGACCTGAGCGGAGAGCAAGACTCCCGTCCAAACTTGAGCTAGAAAGTCAGGAACAGAGAGTGGGACCGCGGACATTGGGGTGCCTTGGATGTCCATTTAGGATTTATAACTGATGCATTATTAAGGTCACTGCATCCCCTCTGTACGTCACAATATGTGTCTCAGGCATGACTAAGGAAAGCCGCAGAGACGGAAAGCAGACACCTAAAATAACCACTTGCACAAACACAGCTCGCCTTGTTTAAAGCAAAGAATGTAGTTGGACGGAAAGATGTACCCAATCCTGTGGGACCTCAGGAGAGGAGCCGCGGTATTCATGCACAGGAGGGTTTTGGAGGAGGTTAAAGGTACGATCTCCTCTCCAACCTCTAAAAAACGTTATTTTGTAATACACAATATCTATTGATTTTCCTCTTGATTAGAATTGGACATTTTTCTGTGCAGGGATGATAAAATGGGGCTGGAGCACAGTGTGTGTGAGTGGGAAAAGGGAGAAGAACTTCACCTGAAATTTAGGAGGCAGAACCCAGTTCCATGTCACAGTTGTCAGGCGGGTAGTGCCCTAAGCACCGCGGTGTGTTCGTCGTCATCTTATGGCTAGTCACCAACCTATTTGACATAAACAGCGGAAGGAGGAAGGCTTTATTTCAGCTCGTGGTTTTAGAGGTTTGGGTTCAAGGTTGACTGGCTCCATTGGCTGGGGCCTGAGATAAGGCAGAACAACCTGGCGGCCGCGTGGGAGACCAAGCCTTCGACACCTGAGCTTTGGGGGAACACGCGGAATTCAGAGCAAGGGGCCACGGGTGGAAGGGAAAATCGGGCCTTCACGGAAGGGGAGGTGAAGAACTCAGAGGGCCAAAGCCAACTGAGGAATAAGTGGGTTCACGTTCTGGGGGTGAAGTTCACCGTGTTTTATTTTGCAAGAGAAATCAGAGAGATCCAGTCATGCCGTTTCTTCTGGTGAGTGGCTCCCACGATGATTAAAGCAGAACTTGACCAAAGGAGGTGACATTTCTCCGAGAGGTGATTTCTCTGTAGGCACAGGTGAAGGTCAGGGTCTGGAGGCTTTTTAGAGTGGCATTCTGTCCCCTGGGACACAGCTCGGGGGCTGTCGGTTGTCTTCTGCAGTGGCCTGTGCAGGCTTGCCGTGGAGACGCGTAGCCGCCTACACCGATGCCGTCTTCAGCCCCCTGAACCAAGTTAACCCCCTGCAGACAGATTTGCAGTAGGTCTGCAGGGGATATGTGGCTTCCTCAAGCTCCCAAGAGGAGAGGGAGGCCTGATGTTGGAACCGCCATGACGTGGTGGTTGACATTCCACCTGCCACCGGGTCTGCCCGACTCTGGCCAGAACAGAAGATCCGAGCCATCACCGGGACCCAGCACACCGGCAGTGAAATGCGACCTTCGTGGACCCAGTATGCTAACGGGGTGTTCAGAATGAGGTGTATTGTGTGGGTGAATTCTTGGGTCTCTTTAAAATTCATCTTCCCACCTGTCTTTTATCAGGTATCCATCTCTCTTGCAATTAAGATGCCCACGAGGCATAGCTTGAGGTCAGCCAGTTGGAGCTAATCGGCAGCTCATTTGATGCAGGAGTGGGGGACGGCAGTGCCTGGCTGCCCGTGGTTCCCCACACCCCCTCCCCCACCAAGGAGGGAAGAAGGCATTTTGGAGCGCTTTATTTATACAGTTATTTCCAAAATATAAACAGAGTGTGACCTTGTCGGATCAGCGGAACCCTCGCCTAAGTGAGAACATATTGTAAAAACACACACAGACAGGCTCATCCTGCCTTTCCAAACTCAAACTGCGTCCTGCTAGCAGCATTCCCGCCCCCCCACCCCCACCGACCTGCCAGAGTGAATGAAACTGGGAATAACTAACTCCGTTAAAATTCGTGAATTGGCCAGTTGCTTGAGATAGGACTCTGGTCGGTCGAGAGCCCCACGTGGCGAGTTTGCAGGGCAAGCTGTTACTCACTTCAAACCAGGTGGAGACTCCTTCATCCCAAACACCTGGGACCAGAAATATTTCGATGGGAATTTTTTTTCAAGAATTTTGAGAATTTTTATATATAAAATGAACTATTTTGGGAATAGGTTACAAATGAAAACATGGAGCTCTTTTATGTGTCTTGCACACCTCGTACCCATAGCCTGAAGGCCATCTTATATAATACTTGTAATGCCCCCTCATTTCAGTTGGGACTGATCACCTGAAGTCCCATGTGGAATTTCTACCAGTTTGGATCTTAAGCCATTTTGGATTTCAGGTTCTCAGAAGAGGAATGTTCAGCCTCTGTGGGCACCATTCATTCCTTTGTCGGAGAACACGCATTTGTGTGTGTGTGTGTGTGTGTGTGTGTGTGGTTTTTCCAGCCAAGTTTAAGTTTGGAGATTTCTAGAAAAATGGAAATTCAAAAAATTCTTGCCTTTACATCCTGTTTTTTTTTTTTAAATGAACAGTGATTTTTTTTCTTTTTTTTTAATATCGAATTTTTAGTTGTAGGTGGACACACATCTTTATTTCATTTGTATGGGGTGCTGAGGATTGAACCCGGGCCTCACATGTGCTAGGCGAGCGCTCTACCACTGCGCGACAGCCCCGGCCCAGAACGGTGGTTTTTCTTGATGCCTGCGTTGACGTGCTGGGATAGTCAGATAATTCAGACAGTATTTACTTAGAGCTCTAGCGTTTATATAGAAATACTTAGTCTCCTGGTGCATTTCCTATCAGGTATTTGGAAGGCCTCTGTGAAAACCTGAAGCTGTGCGTGAAATGATACTAGAAATTTTCATTGTGTTTTTTTTTTCCAAATTATCTTTGAAAAGAATCATAATATAACCCCGAATTTGAGGTGTCTATGTGATTCCAAAAATTCCAGTCGCCACATTGAAAAAGTACTGTGAGGCGGCTTCACCGTCTATTTGATGTCACCCATTGATCCAGAATGTTCCAACACGTTATCAGTATAAAATCACGAGGGGATACTCTACTTGCCACTTTTTCGTGTTAAGATGGTTGTGTGTTCTGCACTTAGAGGACCTCGGGTTTGGAAGTGTCCCACTTCAGCTGTCACCTGGCGGGATGTGGCTGAGGGCCCTGGGCTGGACGGCGTGGCCTTGATGGTGGCTGGTGCGGAGACGCACTGCCGCTCTCCACGTGCCCAGTCCCCACACTGGTAGCACCGTCTGCATGTGCGAAGGCCCTCTTAGGATTCTACCCCCCGGACGTGCGCTATCCACCCTAGCAAGTGGTGAACCTGCAGCAACCTGGACCCCCACCCACAGATCTTCACCCCGACTCCTCCCGTCACTGGGCTCATTTCTCAGAACTACCTTGGACATCCACGTTTTCAAGGAGGCAGAGGTGGATACCGGATGGATTCTACCTGGGAGGGGAGAGCTCTTGTTTGGGAGGAGGTCGGGGACTGGAATCAGTGCCTTCCACGGGCACCCAGCATGCAGGAACTCAAGTCCACCAAGGACAAACTGCGGTACCACTGTTAAAGTGGACGTCTGTGTCCGTCTCACGGACATTGTGCTCCCGGGACCTCGTACGTTACTCAAGGAGTTATCCTCTTCTTCTAAATGAAGAAACCAGGCACGGGGAATGTGGTCAAGTCAGGGCTTTGAAAAACGTCCTTAAATTTTAATGCCATCGTGAGGACTCTTCCTTATGATAAGGTGAAGCACAATGAATCAGTGAGTAAGGCCAGGACTTCGCAATGCTCTGCTCTTAGGTCCTCTCTCCTGTCTCCCAAGATCTCCTCCTGTTTGTCTGTGATGTCACGAATTGCTTCAGGATCATTGCACGTCATAACTGGAAACAGGTCCATCATTTCTTCGGGGCAGGATCACACCGAATGTGCCAATGCTGTTTGGCTAGCGGACAGAATTCACACGCGTCACTGTGTCCCTCCAAAATAGTCAATACTAGGAGACGACACGGAGAAGAGTGCACGCCTCCCCTCTGGCCCTGCACTCCTCCCGTGTTGGTGTCTTAGCTTGGGCTTCACTGTGACCAGAATTCCCCACGAGAACATCATAACGAGGAAGAGCTTATTTTGGTTCATGGTTTCGGAGGTTCAGGGCCTGGTGGGCTGACTCCATGGCTCTGGGCCCAAGGGGAGGCAGCACAATTTTTTCCCTCCCTTTCTCTGCCGTCATTCTGTTCACGCGTTTTTATTTGCAAAGCTGGAAAGAGCCTCTCAAGGAACGGGGGAGTTAATAAGTCGTTCTGTTCGTGAGGCTTCTGGGAATTTCCGAGACGTTTTCTTTCCACGGTCAGCCGGGGGGCCGTCACCCCAGCGACATCCAGGGAACCTTTGTTGTGTGCTAAGCATGAGTCGGTGTCAAGCTGAGACGGAAACCTGTCACCCCAGGCAGACGGCCTGGGCACTCGCCTTTGAGTCTGCTTTCTGATTGACGTCTCAGCGGAGGACCACGCTGACGGCCCGCGGGGCACGGACCCACTGAAGAGCCAGAGCTCACACCATCCCGGGTCTCTTCTGCTCCACGGTCCAAGCGCGTGCGGGCTGAGCTGATAGAATGGGGGAAGAGGACCAGCCAAGGCCCTACGAGCATCTGGATCATGAACTTCAGAACAGAAACCCGAGGATAAAACAGGCAAATGTGTGGTGTGTTGGGGATCCATCGGCCGCTCACCTTCCCAGGGCTGGGAACGGTGGACTGAGGTCAGGAGTGTGCTGCACCTGTGGGCAGGTAAGCCCAGCTCCATCCCACGCCTCATGTCCACTGTGACGCTCTCGGGGGAGGTGAGACAGCTTGAGGTGCGTCCCTGGGGGGGGGGGGGGGGGAGCTGTCTGCAGAAACCCACGGGGTGAGTATTTTCCTCTGTGTGTCCCGGATGCTCTCCTTGCAGCCTCCTGACCACTGTGTAACCAGCCAGCGCTGGAGATGCTATGCAAATGAGTGGGCGTGGGTGCGTTCCAATAAAACTTTATTTACACAAAAAAGCAGTGACCTGAATCTGGCCCCCCAAGCTCAGCCTGGGGCAAGGATACTAGACTGGAAAAGTTTTTTTTTTCCGGTTCAGACAGGGAGAAGAAAAAAAAAGGTCGAGCAAAGAAACGGAAAGAGAAAAGAACAAGTATTTGCTGAATCTCATTTTTTAAACATTTATACAGTGTTCGTTTTCTCTTGCTATATAATGAATCCCCTGTAGAAATAGTTGCTTAAAAGGACATCCGTTAAATTGGTCACATGGTTCAATAGGTCAGAAGTCAGCTGGGCTCTCTGGGCCTCTCTGGGTGATGCCTCCCAGCGGCTCAGGAGGCTGAGGCAGGAGGATCATGAGTTCAAGGCCAGCCTCAGTAAAAGTGAGGCCCTAAGCAACTCAGTGAGACCCCGTCTCTAAGTAAAATACAGTAGGAATGAGAGTGTGGTTCTGTGGTTCAGTGCCCCTGAGTTCAATCCCCAGTAACTCCCCCAACAACAACAAAAAAATCCTTTGATTTCTTGTTCGGCCGCTTTACCATGGAAATTCTCTCAAGGGCTTAGGTTATCCCACCCAGATAATGTCCCGGCTGCAGCATCGACCGCAGCACATGACACCACACAGTCACAGAAGTGACATCACAGCGTATCCACCGACCCTGGAGATCCCGGTGCCACCTTTTGGGGGGCGCTTTTTAAAAATCTGCCGACCACCTGTGCCGCAGGTATTTGTGTTCAGGGTTAAACAAGCAAAGAAAAGTGCCTCTCATCAGTCTGTCATACAGAAAGCTCTTCCAAGGTCGTGCGTCACGTATGCCTGTGGATTTGCCAAATTTAGAATCGTGTTCTGTACCTCTCTCTCTCCTCTACTTTTATTTCATTCCTAAAATAAAATTCAATTAATGCGAAATTTCATGGGGAGCCATGAATGGGGACATTTGAAGTACACCCTGGGTTTCATTTCTATCACTAGTAACATGACCAGAAACTCATCCCCAGGCCAAGGCCGACGTGCCTTCATTCTATAAATGGCCTGAAAACTCACTGTGCACACGGTGCAGGGACATCTTGGCATCACACTGGTGGCCGGCTGAAATGCGAACGTTCTGCTCGACGCTTTGATCCCATCTTTGACAAGTTTGACAGACTCTGGCTCCAGCCGGGCAGCCCTGGCTGGCTCCCAGACCCTGTGCACAAAGCACGGGCATCTGTCAGTCACACCGCGTCCCAGGCGGGTGGCTGGCCCTCCGCTCCCTCACCGAGCGAGTTTCACAGACAGGGTCCCACTTGGAGGTGGCTTGGCAGTGTGAGCTCTTGAGTCCGTCTAGGGAACTACGTGGGAGGCTGAGCGCCTCCGTCAACTCAGACGACAGAATCCTCTATCAGAGGGACAATGGAGTGTTCCTCCCAGGGGCCCTGAGCTGTGACCATGGTCCGGACTCTCTGTGGCTCCCTGTGTGACTCCTACTCCTGCCAAAATCCATCAGTATTCATGAATCTGAGGCTTCTCAGATTTGCACCGGGTTCTTGAGCGGGGGATTGTGTAAACGGAACACAGCAAACTAAGATGGGAATCGTTTCTCCCAATTGTGTGACTTGCCACCCAGAAGTGAAGGTGCTCGGCGTGCCCGAAAAATAACCAGCATTTCTGGAGAGCTGGTGGGAGCCTTAGAACTTACCGGTTTGCAGCCTGGTGCTCACTGACCTGTGCCCAGGGGTCTGAATCTCTGCCTAGCAGCAGTTCTGAGATGGGCGTCTGGCATCGCCAGTTTGTGCAGATATCTCTGAGATGCTGGTCCCTTCCCAACACCCTGGCCTCCAGCAGCATCTGGATTCTCCTCGGCAACATCTCTGAGTCTAGAAGCCTCCAGCAGCCTCCTTCGAATGGGAAGGCTGGTGGTGGGGAGCAGGCAGCAAACAGAGAGTGGCCAATCCATGTCTCTGTGACTCCTCCTGCCGCACAGCTCAGTGAAGGGGTTTTCCTCGTGAGCACTGTGGGAGACGGTAGGTCATGCTCTTGATTGATACGATGACAGTGATTCAGGGTCCTCTAAGGAAGCCGAAGGAGATTTGGGGCATTTTAGAAATATCATCCAGGAATTTTCACACAGACCACTTCTTAGTCTCTTTCTTTATGTAAGCATAAAACCATTTCTGTATTTAATAACCAAGGTCAAAAATTAAGTTTTTCATCACTTTCTGAAATGATGTTCTATGACTCTAAAGAGATTGTACCACACAGTGTGTTCGACAGCTTTCCGTGACTGTGACAAATACCTGAGGTCACCAGCTTATCAAGACAAAAGGTTTATTTTGGCTTGCAGTTTTGAAGGGTCTCGTCCCACTGAAACCCTCAAATCTTTGGACGGTGTTCTCAAGGGGATTCCTGATAATCATCTGTGCCTTAGGTGAAGTCAGGACAATGGGCCCTTGTGTCCTGCTCTGTCTAAATGATGCCGCAGGGACCCTTCTTGTTCTTCTGCCCATTAAGCATTGTAACTCTGCAAGGTAGAAAACGATGAGTTTGAAGACTTTTGTCTTCAGAATATGCGTGTCATTTGTAAGAGGTAGTGAAGTTTAGCCAGACCCTGGCAGTGGACAGAACTGGGACAGACCATGGCCCCTGGAAAGGAAATCTCCACTGTAAAACCAACAAGTGATGGGCTGGCGCTGGGGCTCAGCAGTAGAGCACTTGCCTGGCCTGTGTGCAGCACTGGGTTCGATCCTCAGTGCTGCACATGAATAAATAAAAACAAATGGATGACTCATAGAAATGTTTAAAAACAAGGACAATTAGGATTTAAAATGGCGGTGCGTGCTGAGGGAGCAGCAGGAAGGAAGGGAGAATCCATCAATGAATAACTCAACAGTAATAGTAAGAGGATGGGACGGGAGCCTTACCAGTAGGTGAAGTTGGAGATTCATTTGTTAATTGAATCCTTATCCAGGCCCCTTATACCACAGAAACCTCTTGAAGGGATCATTCTAGAAACAGAGAAATGGAGAACATTGGGATCGACCTCAGCCTTTTCCAGGGCTGAGCAGGAGCTGAAAGCCGTT
>NC_138190.1:3979028-4142159 GCF_964194105.1 Spermophilus citellus
ATTGGGCAGAGAGGAGTGAAGGGAGGGGAGGGGTATGGGGTAGGGAGGACAGGAGAATGAATGGGACATGGTGACTCTCTGTGCATGTAGGACCACGGGACCAGGGGGGTTCTACACCAGGTCCAACCTGAAGAAGGAGAAGTTACGCAGGATGTGTCCAAGTGCATTCTAGGGTCACGTGTTGCTAATGAGGGTGTCATTGGGGTATTATTGACGGTGCCGGGTGAGCGTCCTCATGAAGAGGAGGATCTAGGAAAGAGACCGACTGGGTGGAGGAACGCGGTCGACTGGTGACAGAACATTTTGCTCCTTTCCAAGTGAGAGATCTGCTGAGAAGTGTCCCTTCAGGTCCTTGGCCCATTTGTTGACTGGGTTATTTGGGTTTTTTGGTGCTTAGCTTTTTGAGTTCTGTATATACCCTACAGATCAGTGCTCTCTCTGATGTGTGAGGGCTAAATATTTGCTCCTAAAATGTAGGCTCGATTGTTTCTTTTGCTGAGAAGAAACTTTTGAGTTTGAGTCCATCCCATTTATTGATTCTTGATTTTAATTCTGGCGCCACAGGAGTCTTATTAAAGAAGTTGGGACCTAATCCCACATGATGAAAATTAGGGCCAACTTTTTCTTCTATTAGACGCAGGGTCTCTGGTTTAATTCCTAGGTCCTTGATCCATTCTGAGTTGGGTTTTGTGCATGGTGAGAGATAGGGGTTTGATTTCATTTTGCTGCATGTGGATTTCCAGGTTTCCCAGCACCATTTGTTGAAGCGGCTATCTTCTCTCCAATGCATGTTCTTGGCGCCTTTGTCTAATATAAGATAATTGTAATTTTGTGGGTCAGTCTCTGTGTCCTCTGAATCCCACATAGAAACACATCCATCTCTGCTCAGAGCTATTCTCTATTCTACTACTTTTCTGGAATTGCATATCATGAAACATTCATTGACAGTTTTAAGGGTCGGATGGAATGAGCGAACTCAGGAGCAGACTGACAATTTTCTGGAAGCAGCAGTCACTGCAGGGCTGGGCCGCGACTCAGCAGCAGAGCGCCTGCCTGGCATGTGGGAGGCACTGGGCTCCATCCTTAGCACCACGTAAAACAAACATGTAAAATACACACAGGTTGTCCATCCACACTACAATTTAAAAAGAAAATATTACTCTGCGTTAGAGGAATGTGGAGAAGCGCGAGGCCTGCCTGGGCACTCACAAGCATTCTGCCCGTGTGTGTGTGTGTGTGTGTGTGTGTGTGTGTGTGTGTGTGTGTCCGTGGGGTGTGGGTGGCCCGGCTGCATTCAGAAGACAGGAGTTTGCTCCCAGACTTGGGAGAAGTTTTCAGAGGTGAGAAGAAACGGATGAGGTGAGAGACAGAGAGAAGAAAGAGGAGCTCAGCCTTGAATCACAGAGGCACCTTCAGGCTCATAAATAGAAGTACCCGGAACAGTGTCTGCATGCATCTTAATGACTCAGGTGGTGCCAACGTGAAGGACCCCCGAGGTCGATGGCTTCGTGGTTTCCAGTTGAACTTGGAGGCGGGGAATGTGGCTGGAGGCTTGCAGGCTGGGTCCAGGCAGCCCGGGGCACAATGAGGATGGTCTGGCTGACCCTGGGCCTGACGGGCAGCTCTGCCGCTGGCTGGGAGCTATTCTCAGAGCCCGAGGTGGGGAGAGGCGGTGCATCTCCATACACCCAGCTCCCCGGAGCCCTGTAAAATGTGTGGATTCACGAGCAGGTGAAATTGGGGATTGCCCTGCACTGCCCTCCGCCTGGGTCTTGCTGGCTGGATTTTCCCTCTGCCCCAGAACAAAGCCCCAGTAAATGTGTGAAGTCGGAGCTATTTGCAATTCAAGTGCTCTTGCAAATGGAGACTAGATTAGGAGGAGGGTGTGAGCTTGACACAAAAGTTTGGGAGCACATCCTGGAAAAGTGCAGATTGCAGGAGCTTCAGGTGGTTAAAATAGTTTTTTTTGCACCCACTGGGAAATCATGTCATTGATGTAACATTTCTCAGGGGTGGACCCACAGAGGCAGAAAGTGCATTTTTCTGGCATCAAAAACATCTCATTCTTAGTAGTCCACTGATTTAATAGTTTAAACGAACAGACTTTAGTTTCTTGGGTACTTTTAGTTTACAGGTCAATGGAGCAGAAACTCTGAGCCATCCTGCCCCGCCATACCACTTCCTGTGATTGACATCCTGCGGTGAGTGGGGACTGTCCATGCGTGAGGATCAAATAAAGTTCATACGGTATTTCCATCAAGAGTCAGTTTCTCTGTGGTAATATTCTGGGGGCTTTTTGGGAGGGAGGGTACCAGGGATTATGATCCTCCTCCCTCGAGCTGCTGCTGGGATTATTAGCGTGTGTCGCCATGCCCACCTCTGTGTGGTGAAATTCCATGGGTTTGGGCTGGGCCTGGTGGCGCACACCTGTCATCCCAGTATCTCTGGAGGATTGCGGATTCAAAGCCAGCTTCAGCAACAGCAGGATGCTACGCAACTCAGTGAGACCCTGTCTCTAAATAAAATGCAGAATAGGGCTGGGGATGGGGCTCAGTGGTTCAGTCCCCCTGGGTTCAATCCCCAGTAAACCCCCCCCCCCCAAATTGCATGGGTTTTGCCAAATGCATAAGACCACGTGTTCATTGTTATAATATCATGTACAACAGCGTCGCTGCCCTAAAAGTCCCCAGAGATTCACAAATTCACTACCTGCCAACTTCTCCTAGCTCCTGGAGACCACGATCATTTACTATCTATATAGTTTCTAAAAGTTTTAGATCGATCATGCATACATTTGCCACCAAATACCTTCTTACATCAAAGCAATTTTTTTTTTCTCTGAAATCAGCAACATCAGAGATGGTGACAAGAGCTTTAGATTCAAATCTTACGTTTGGTTTTCTTGTATAGTAAAGTTGTTGAAAGATCCACATTCATCCAATATTAATGATGTCCTTTGTTTCCTAACAATAACAAAAATCATTCGATAGACCTAGGAAAGATGGAAAACATTCTGAAGTCTTCTAGAAATAAAACAGATGCTGGCAGGTCATTTGTGATTGACAGATAAAGAACTAGATTCTGAAGCATCTAGACAAAGAATGGGCTTCACATTTTCAGTCTGAAATCTTATACGGGTGCCGTCAAGGTTAACAAAAGGCACAGTTGTTCTAATCCACTTACAATGAGGAAAAAAGGAAGTTATGGTGAGCCACTTATGATTGAAGGACACATGAATCAAAAGTCAATTTTAAAATAAAACATTCGCAGGCCCCTGCCCTTCCGGAGGCCATGATGGGAGAGGAAGGAGGTCGAGAGTTTCACAAGGGCATGCTGGGAGTGAGGTCAGTGTCTCTCCATCTTGGTCTCTCCTTCAGAAGCACAGTGGACCCAGTCAGGCAGTGGAGAGGGAATGTCCTTTGGCTCTCCTGACCCCATCTTCTTCCTGCTGTGTGCTCTTGACAGGCAGGTGGCAGTGGTACCAGCCAGATAAGCCCCCAGGAGGAGAAACCATATGACCAGACCCCTGGAGGGCCACCGCTGCTCCACCACAGACCTTCTGCACATGGCGGCATGTGGCTGGGGAGGGTTTTCCTTTGTTCCGTTGGGATCTTGCAGTGCCGGGGATGGAACCTTGCACATTCTAGGCAAGCACTCTGCTTCTGAGCCATGCCCTTAGCCCTGGTAAGTTCTCGGCTTCTCTGCTATAAGAGGCTTGAAGGTAGGATTTTGTGTTCCAATAACTGGTGAAATGATCTGCAGCTCTTCACATGGTAAGGGCTCAGCAATCATCAGTGAATAAATCTTACAAGAAAGGAGGGATGATTAAATACACAATATGTAGATGTTTGGATAAACACGTGTGCGCCATATTTGTATCTCACAAAGTAGGGGATATATATACAAAGTAGGATTATTTTACTGCAAAACAGAACAGATCTTATGCCAATTTTTTTTTTCAAGAAGGTCAGGTGCAGATGTTATGTGAAGCTGTTTTTTTTTTTTTTTTTTTAAGTTGTGCCGGTATTGCTTTAAAGTCATTTATTACTAAATTGTCTTTGGTGCACGATTAACATGCACAAATACTTATGAATATACGTTAATTCAGTGGGTACAATTAGGTAATGAAATAGTTTGTGATGAAATAGTTTGTGTGTGTGTGTGTGTGTGTGTAGTTGTTTGCTTGTTCATTTATTTGCTCTTTCCCTCTGAGCTTTCCAATTATTTCTTTCTAGTTCGTTAAAGCTTAGATTGAATTCCACCAAATTTTAGATTAAGTTCCTGTCTTCACACAAAACAATTTTAACCGTAATGGATTTTTACCAAGGTAATAAGTGGCAAATTGAAAATATATTGCTGTGTGCATTTGAAATTTGGTCTGCGGCCCTGACATCTAATGCAACCCATATGAGCTATCAGACTGTGGCCACAGGACTCTCCAAAGCAGGACGTCATCCTGGGGCGGGATCTGAAATGCATCCTACGTAGCTTAATCATACATAAGCTTTATATGACATTGACAGTTTTGCATCGCCTCTGGGAGGAGACCATTTTTTAGCAACATTAAAATTAAAAGTCACTCTCTTTTCTGGGGACAATGCAGAAGAGAGGTTCTGTTGGGAGAAAGCAAGGCCAGCTCTATGGAAGACCAAGACCAACGTGGCCAACTCTGCCTTGACCTTCAGTTTGCTAAGGCAGGGCTGGTCTAGTTTGTGAATGACACATGTCAATAACTCGTCGAGGAGGAGAATGAGTTGGCGGGATTCCACATATCCAACATCCAACTATGTCTGGCAGGGAGACCAAGGGAAAGTCAGACTTGTGATCAGTTTAAACTGCAGCCACCCATCAAGTCTACTGGGTAAACAAGATTGGACCAAATTCCGGGGGAGGGCAGAGTCAAGGCAGTGGACTCAGTCTACACTAACAGAAGTCACTGCGTTCTTTCCACATTATTAAAGAAATCAAAACACAAAGACAAACGAGGACACACACCCAACCCACCCACGATACACAATGACAAATCTCAGCATCTAAAAACGGCACGATTGAATCTAAATGGCCTTCAGACAGTCCACATACACAGGAGCAGGGCTGATGCCAAAGGACGCCCCGGAATCTAAACGCAGTGATAAATTGTCTGCCAGAAAGACACATAAAACAAATTGATTCCAGGAGTTTTAGTGAAAACTAATGCAAAATATATTAAGGGGGAAAACTGATAGGAAAAAGAACCAAGAAAAATATAGATTGAAGCCAGGGGCAGTGCATGGTAGGAGGAGGGTGTGAGCCAGCAGAGTTATGAGTGTGTTTGATCATCGTGATTAAAACCCTCAGAAAGGGACCTTGGCACGCGTCTTACACCTCAGAGATCGAGCAAAGTCAGAAACGTTTGTAGAAAGACCAAATAAAGCAATTACCAGAGTTTAGCATGTATGTCTGTTTACCTAATATATAGGAATGTGTGTGGCCCAAAGTGAGAGCATCATTTCTTTTCCAGAATCCACAGGCCTTCTGAAAGTCTGGTCTTTCCATTCGGTCATAAAGAAAACTAAGTGTGAACAATAAGGGGGCCGTGGTAGATGCCACATCTTCTAGTGAGGAAACAATAATGTTATAACTTAATAAGAAGTGTAATAAAATCCTAAATAGGTATTGTTTTAGTCAGTTTTCTGACAAAGTGACCAAAAGACCTGGCAAGAACAACATAGAGGAGGAAAAGATTATTTGGGGCTCATGGTTTCAGAGGTTCAGTCCGTGGTGGGCCGACTCTGTGGCTCTGGCCCAAGGGGAGGCAGAACAAGATGGCAGCAGAGCCTGGAGGAGGAGAGCAGCTCAGGACAGGGCACCAGGGAGCAGAGAGAGCTCTGCTCACCAGGGACAGGACAGAGACCCCAAAGGCACAGCCCAGGGACCCCCTCCTCTAGCCACACCCCACCTGCTGCAGTCACCACCCAGTGAGTCCATCCAAGTGGATTAATCCACTGATGAGGTTATAGCTGTCATAATCTGATCAGTTCGTCTCTGACCATTCTTGCATTGTCTCACACATGAGCTTTTGGGGGGCCCCCCTGATAGCCACAGAGGACTGAATCCCTTTCCTGCCCATTCTTGGCTCCAGTACTGTGACCCCTGTTGATCCAGGGCCTCTTCCACAAACTCAGTCTCCCCATCAGTAGCCTCCTTGCTACTGATTGGTCAGTATCCACAATAAAACCGTCAAATTACATTGGGCAATATCTTTGCATTTTTTTGCAGTATGTTTCTTGGTACAATTCACAAGAAGCCAGAGATGAGTAGGCAGTTACCGACGAGGACAAGAATCACGTGTGAGGTCCTTAGAACCAGCCTCGCAGTCTAGAAACAACAAATGAACGTGACGGACGGACGTCTCTTTCTTGGCGAAATGTCGAAACGCTGATAGTCATGGGAGAAGGAATTTCCATCACTCCTTTAGCCTCTCTACCTACCTACAAAGTGAAAGAGGAGGGTCATTTCATAGGCCTTGTCCCATTATAGAAGGAAATGGGAATTTCTGTGCTAGTGAGCTTTAAAGGAACTATGATCCCTAGGGTATTAAGCCGACCATATAAAAAGAAGGAGTGCTTGTATCGAGTATTATAAAGGTAGATTAACTCTGATATTAAAACCCAACACGATCAGGAAGTAAGAAAATTGCATGCATTCAGATGTGCCGTCCCCTATATAAATATTAATGCAAACTTTCTTTAAGTGAACATTTAAACCCCACCGTAGATTAAGAATTCATACCCGATGGTGAAATAATATCTATTTCAGAAACACCAGAATGATCCACTCTTAGGGAATGTATTAATGTAATTCAGAACATTATGATGTTAAATGAAAAGAAAATAAGCTCACTCTTTTAATAAGCACCACAAAAGAGTTTGGTGAAATCCAACCATTACTTCTGAGTCAGATAGAAATATAAGTAATAATGATAATTTCAACCAAAAGGCTATCTCTGTGTGTTGATGGTCAGCTCCTGTGGACATCCTGATACTGTCTGGAAGGAGAAAGAGTCCCTGCCGTGACTCTCTTTCCAACTCCAGTGTGGAAGTGCTACCTAAAGCATTTGTTTAAAATTTTGGAAACGACTCAAAATTTTAAAGGCAGAATTAACATCCGTGTAAAATGGGAAGTCAAAAGAATTAGTAATAACAGTGAACAGCACAACTGTGTCAATAAGCCAGCCAGGACAGTGTGAGCATACACAAGTAAGTAACTGTCCAATTGTCAAACCATATAAAGTGCACGACAGAATTTATAATTTCATTTGTATCAGCACAAAGTACTCAAGAACTCAAGGAAGTTTATTCCTATCAAACTTTCCTGACGCATGTGCTGGTGAACTGTCTTTGGACCAAGTAGATTCCCAAAGACATGAACCTAAGAATAGAGTTGATCATTAAATGCAGAGTAACTTCTGAAACGAAGGTAAAATACGGGTTTAAAAAGAGAGTGAGTTCGTGCAGTTGCTGTGAAATCTCACACTTGGACATGTGGTTGATTAAAATGGGAGAGATGAGAAATGATAGCAAAAGATTTCAAGTGTAAAAACACTCTTGTTAGTAACGACCATTTGTCTTAGTACGACGGTGCGGATGCTACTGTGCTCTTAATGAGGAATAAAGCGCATGACTGATTATGGGGTCTTTTCCTTCTGTCGTCCCCCGTGTCCTTGATAATGGAGATTTTCAATGTGATACAAAGAGACGACATCGAAGAGGTCAAGTAAAACATGGTGCTTCTTGCATTGGAAACATTAGTACAAACACTCAACTGTTACGCATGCACTTTTTAATTACACGGAAAATTCTTAGGAACAGTGCAGTAGAGGTGGCATCCCCAACCCCTGGACTTTGATCTTGGTGTGCCTTTTCTCTTTAAAGAAACCAAGTTGACATAATTCATTCCTGGGCAGGAGCACGGGTTGTATGAGACTTGAATTCATCTGGACAAATCAGAGCAGGAAAAATATCAGTGATTTCTAAAGTCACATCAAAGGGGCTCATTAGCCAACTTGAAGATGTTCTCATTGGTCAAAGCTAAAACAGTCTGCGCTTCAGTGTGGAGAAGATTGAGATGGCAAAATTAACATGAGTAAAATATTTAAATCCATCCACTTATAAAGTAATAGGTCATAAAGTTATAAAACTATTGAAAAAAAATCAATAGTTAACTCATTGCATTGTAAAGATGACTGGTCATCTCCTTATCACCTTGAGAACCTAGCGTGTAGCTTCATTTTTCTATAAGGAAAACAGAACTCTAGATGAAAGTCATATAGAGTTATGATTGCCAGGTGAATTAACGAATAGAATGATCCACTTAGAACACCCCCATTTTGCAGCCCTCAATGAATGAATGGATACAGGCCCTGACTGCCGGGGGCTGGTTACATTTTAAAAAGAGAAAGCTAGCCAATACATACCCTATTGATGAGAAAATTTAACACCAAGTATTGTCTTGCTAAACGTGTAAAATCTGATTTCCACCAAGCCTCTGAATTATCAGGGAAAACAGAGACTAGAACAGCTTGTTTAACCAAAATGTACAAATGCAGTAAGCAATACTCAGACTGCGGAAGACACGATGGGCGCAAAGAACCCAGGTAGAACTGGGGGAAAGATAGAATAAGGAAGGCTGAAATGACACAGCACACAGAGAAATTCAATACCAAGCACCGGCAGCATTCCAACAAGGGAAAGGATTTGTGACTGTAGGTTGTTCAGCCCGACATTTCCAAGTGTCGGCACAGCTTCGCTCCGCGAGGTTCCGGGTAGCTTGCAGAGGGTCATCCAAACCCTGTTGGATGATTGGCAGTTGCCCTCCCCATTCAGGGAGGTGCTAGAATAGACAAAGGAAGTAGCCCAGGATGGACCGGAGGGAAATGATACCCTCCATGTACATGAACTTGGTCCTTTGTCCTGGGTGGGGACGCTCAGTGCCTTGCTCTGATGCACAGGGTACACACCACCCAGTGCATGTTTTCTAGGCTGTAAGAACCAAGTGAAGAGAACACACAGCCCTGTTCTTCAACTGGGGACTCACAGGAATCTCCAAGTCAAATATGGGTGCGCCTTTCTTGGGCCACTGAACCCAAAGAACGGAGGGTGGAAGCTGCTGCTGGTGTTCATGGCCGTAAGAGCGAGATCCCTCTGCTGTGTTGATATTCATGATGGTGAACGGAAGCAACATCTCTCTTCTTAGTTTTCAAAGAATCTCCGCCGGGCACTTGGAATTGTTGACATACAATCACGCCGTTTCCATTGGTAGCGTGGAGGGGTAAAGTCGGTGAGCGTGCCTTCTTGCAGTCATTCACAGAAATGTATTTATTTCACAAAATGTATTGTGTAGGCAGAGAGGTTTTTCTGAACTCATGGGAAGATGGATTGCATTAAAGGAACTCTGTGGGTAAGCTGGCATTCTGTAAAGCACAGAAGAAAAGGGAGATTAAATCACTTTTGCCCATGCGGGCAGAAGGGCTACCATTTTGGAGAAGCAGCAGAAGGCACGGAGGATGGTGTCGGTGATGAATCCTACGGAGAGACGTCCCCTGCAGGAGCACTGGTAATTGGACAGTCAGGTACAGTGAGGCATTGCCTGTTGCTCCTGACTTCCCATCCGGGCGTTAATGATATCCAGGCCACGCACCGTGCTGCTGGTGACAGCCCTGAGGTTTCTGCGATCATCCACTATCAAGTCTCCTGCCTCTTGCATTGTGACTTGCCTGAGACTCTGGATTCTTTTAGGAGCTTTAGCATCTGCCACCCCACCCGTGTCTACATTGAGGAGAGGATGTGGGGTGGTGAGTCTGTGTTTTCATCTGGGTGACTCTTATTCCTTGGCTTCCGGAGCACGGATGGAGAATCCGTGTACATAAGGCAAACATGGGGACCCGGCTTGTCTAGCTTGGCTCTCTGCCAGAGGTGCACTTTCCTGCTGGTCTGCAGGAGAACATGCCACAAGTTACTAGTGTGGGGACATCTCACCTGACTCCCTCTGTAGAAGAATGGCTTCCTGTGAGTCTTCACAAACGTCCCGGCATGCATGGAGCTAGGTAGGAAGATAGACAGGCAGATGGATGGGTGCACAGATAAGAGAGACTAGCGAGATGTATGGGTAGATAGATGATAGAGATAACACAAGAGAAGGATAGGGAGATGATAGATAATACAGATGGACAGATAGATGATAAATGATAAGAGAAAATGGAACAGAGGAATTAGATGGATGCACAGAGCGATAATAGAGATAGATGAATAGTTAGATGATAAACGATACAATGAAGACGCAGAGTAGAGACAGAGGCGTGCAGAGATGACCATGATTCAGAGATGATGGATAGGCAGAAGTCAAGGTTGGGAAGATGGATCGCGTTAAAAGAACCCGTGGATAAGCTGGAATAAGGTAAAGCAGAGAAGAAAAGAGAGATGAAATCACTTTTCTCCATGTGGATGGAAGGGCTACCATTTTGGAGAACCAACAGAAGGCACTGAAGACGGTGTTGGAGATGGGTCCCGTGGAGAGATGCACCCTGCAGGAGCACTCGTAATTGGAGGTGGAGGTGGGCAGTTGATCCGTCTGTCTTAGCAGATTGGCGTGGTCTGTTATCAGTGGGGTGCGACCCTTTTTTGACATTTCTGTCTGCAGTGCTCAACACTTACTAGGTACTCGGCAGACCTTGTTGATTGAATGAGTAAGCTTTACGCTTTATTTCCACAAATGTTCAGAGCCTTCCTGAGGAATTTTTGTGAAGAAGTAACATGGCAGCTGGTGTAGCCATGATGTCAGTCAATGCCACAGTGACCCCCCTCACCTCCCATGAAATGCAGATTATACACACAGGGTGACTTAGAAACATTCAAACTGTGGTCCCTTTGGAAGATGGGACCTGTTTGTTTACTTAGACGTCCTGTGCATTTTTGACCAATGGAACACATCTGTTTCCCCAGAGATTTTTGCATTTTCTGAAATATGGGAAACCACCCATTCTCTTACTTTGTCTCCTCCTGCAGCCCGGCTAGCTACCATTTACTGCATGAGAAGTAACGAACCTATTTTTAAGAAATTCAGGAGAAATATTCATAAGAAATAAATTTATTCTTTTGATGTCATATAAGAAACAAAAATTATTTTAACAAAGCATGCCAGTTGTTTCCTTACATAACATATTTCCATTAAAAAAAAATCAAGAAATAACTTAAAAAGGTGCCAAACGTATGCTTGCCCTCTGGTGTCTGGAGTAAATAGCAAACAAAATTCCTACCTTTTCTACTTAAGCAAGATCATCATTAAAAATAAACAGAATTAACTAGGCAAATTGCCACCCTTTTAAATAAGTCTGTTTGTGTAGGTGGACACTAATTATCCAGATTGTAGTTCCATCCCAATAAAACTCCATCAATCTGTTCGGCCAATCCCCAAGGCTTGGGTTTGTGTTTATTAGATCCCTAAAGATAAACGTGAGACCTTTTATTCTCCAGGGAAAATTCAAAATATAAACCAAGTAAAACCACTGATATTTAGAATAAGTTCGCCCTTGAAGGGCAGTTGAAAGTATTCTAGACTAAATTCATCTCCTTGTCTGAAAATTTCCAGTAACATCTTTGTTACATGGGTGTCCAGCTTTGTTTTGAATTGGTCTAGGAACTAGAATCTCCACAGTCCTATACAATTACATCTAAATAGCTAAAGAATAAATCTGCATTCCAATACGTGAGTCATTGGCGTTTGAAGAAGAGTGCGTGGCTTTATATTTTAGGCATGAATGTCAGAAAAATGAATGACACAAACGTTGTATCCGTTCGTGTAACTTTTTAAACAGCTTCTTATTTGAGAACATAACGACTGTAAGAATGTGGGTATTAATCCAGCACCGGTAGTAACATATTTAAAAGTTCAAGAACACTCAGACTCAAGTGATGGGGTGATGGATAATTTGGAAATTCCATCCTTTGTCAACAAGCTGAAACCCCCACTGAGAATCGAGACTCTCAAGGTGAAAATAAGAGAAGCTACTAAGATGAAAATAAGAGAAGCTACTGTCCTCGGAGGTAAGATCACCACTTCTCTCAGTTAGAAGGAGATTGAGAAGTAGAGTTAATCCGCACATAAAGGTGTGCAACTAAGGGTGGTTGGGGATGGTCTTATAGGCAAGATCTGCAGATCAGAGGCGTCTACCTTGAGCATGTTCCTGCCTGAAAATCTAAGAATCAATTAAGTATTTACAATCATTTTTCATTAAAAAAACAAAAACTTTTTACGTCCCCGTCACCAACATGACACATACTTTTCTTAGGTTAATGACAGACCCATACCATGTGTTGTCATTTAGATATGAGGGCATCTCCCAAAGCTCAAGTGTGAGACAATGCAAGAAAGTTTAGAGTTAAAATGATTGGGTCATGAGACACTTAGCCTCATCAGTGGATTAATCCACTTGAAGGGATTAACTGGGTGATAGCTATCGGCAGGTAGATTGTGGCTGGAGGAGATGGGTCACTGGGGATGTGCCATGGGGGTATGTGTTTTGTCTGTGGTGAGGGGACTCTCTCTGCTTCCCGATGGCCATGTTGTGAGTGGCTTTCCTCTGCCATACTCTCCCGCCATGCTGTCCTGCCACCCCTTGGGCACAGAGCGATGGAGGACTGAGTCCTCCGAACCCATGAGCTTTACCATAATCTTTACCTCCTCTAAAACGGTGAGGTCTTTGGGTCACAGTGGTGAACAGGCTGACCGAAACACCATGTACTCCCTGAATGTTGGTGGACAGAGTGAGGGATCGCCAAAATTCTCACGGCAGCCACCTGGAGATGGCAAGGTGGAGGTAACGGAGTCAGTCATTGAGTGTCAGAGGTGAGGCTCAGTGACAGAGTGGTGGCCTAGCATGAGCAAGGAAGGCTCTGAGTTTAATTTCCACCACCCCCAAAATAAGAATCATGAACTGGGTAATAACAACAAAGAACAATAGAGTTTAAAAGAAAAGGGGAAGGGGATGGGAACGGAAGGGAAGAGGTGGGTTTGGAGTAGAAGGACTGTTCCTTGTCTCCATTTGAGAGTCCTCAAATATAACGCCTCTTTGGTTTTCGAATATAATTGAAGCTATTTAAAAAATCACACTCTGCCCTTCGAGCTATTTATGTGAAACTTATGTAAGTTCCCCCTGTTATAAATTCATTCCTTGGTCTCTGAGTTATTTCCTGTTATTTTAGTCTTCAGACGAGATGAAATCCAATCACTTAGAAAGAAATTTACATCTAGGCCATGACACAAACCCAAGATTCTGCAGTGACTTTTCAGAATGCTGAAAAGACTTTCTTGGATTCCAGGGGGGTTGGGGGGAAATGTGTCCACATAATTCTCTCCCGTGGGCCCAGAAGTACGATCGGGTCTTTGGGGTTATTTAAGATCATTCTTTACAGCCCCCTCATTTGATTTTGTGAAGGAAGGGCATCATGCTAGCCTGCACAGTTTGCAGAAAGACTGAGAACTCAAGAGGAGCCAGATTAATTCAGCAAGGTCTGTGTGGATCGTAGCCACTCAAATGAGACAGAGAAGCTGTGGTTATCGTGTCAGGCATGGTCTTGTAATGCACGGACTCCTATGAGCTATCTTATAAGTATGTATATAAGCGGTGGTTGTAACAGATGGCAGAATATATAAAGGTATTTGGAAGAGAATGGTGCTGCATGTAGATTAGCTACATCTGTCTCAGGAGGTCCCCTGTTTGCAGGAACATCGTGCACTTGACTTGCATATTAAGCTCATGGGCAACCAGAACACGGGCTTGCAGGTTGTGGACACCTCTCTCTGTCTCTGTCTCTCTCTCTCTCTCTCTCTCTCTCTTTGGTACCAGGGATTGAACTCAGGGGCATTCAACCACGGAGCCACTCCCCAGCTCTATTTTGTATTTTATTGAGAGACAGGGTCTCCCTGAGTTGCTGAGGGCCTCACCTTTGCTGAGGCTGGCTTTGAACTTGCGATCCTCCTACCTCAGCCTCCCAAGCCACTGGGATGACAGGCGTGCGTGACTATACCCAGCTTTCTCTCTCTCTCTTTTTTAAAAAATACTTTTTTTAGTTGTAGATAAACACGATACCTTTATTTTAATTAATTTATAAGGTGTTAGAATTGAACCCAGAGCCTCACATGTGGGAGGCAAGCACTCCACCTCTGAGCCCCAATCCCCGCCCAACCACTCTCTTTTTGCAGTGTTTGAAAATGTCGCTGCCAACTGCACTGTTGTCTTGTACTGGGCAGTGGGAAATTATAGAGCAGCAGAAGAGAACACCGGAAAGGCACACTGGACGTGGATGCATTTTACCAACCTAATAATGGGCACATGTCCATGTGTGTAGCATTGATTAAATTCACAGGAATGACTTAAGTGACTGAGAAAGTATCTTAGGAATCAGAAAATGGCAATACATTTAATATCTTAAATTTGCAAGGGATGCTTCAAACATACAGGTGATCGCTAAGTAATTACATTTGTTGATCCCAACATAATGGAAAATATTCTTTGAAGGTAATTGACATATTAACTAGCTTCCTATTTAAAATAACATATATGACCCGGATTAAATATGCAAGTTTGCCGAAGGCAAATTGGGATTTTTTTTTTAATTTCTAACCATAATAAATTGAATATTAACATTTGAGACCAAAGCTACTTTGAATAATGTGGGTACTAAATTCAACCACTGGGCACCAGTAAGTGCTATTCCCTCCTGTCCCTTTCTATGCCTGAACCAAAGTTGCAAAATCTCTGTTCTGGCTGAAGTTGCAACTGGATGAATCATGATTCCAATGCAAAACGTATGGCAATTCACTGATACCGCACAGTTGACGTTTCTATCAAGAAAACTCCGCGTTTGTAAGGATTTATGACGCTCAAGGGGATTTGTCCACTGGAGTATAAAATGAATTTTGCGACTGTAATTTTGAATGGAGACTCAGGTGAGTTTTATGCACTCGCAATTTCACTGAGTTGTGACTGTGTTTGTGACAGGATTGTGAGAGAACCTGCCCTTTCACTTTTACGGGCTGATTTTAAGAAGTTGGCAGGCTTCCTCGTGAAGAATAAAGTAGTCTTGCTTTATCAGTTTTCGGACAATGAAAATAACAATTAAGCTCCTGTTTGGTTCCTGAGAATACGATGAAAGTTGGTCTCTGGAAATGAATATTGTCCCTTGAGGGTGTGACGTCCATCCATCGGTGGGAGCCAAGGAGCCCTGGGGGGAAGGATCCTTTCTTGATGTCACCTTGCGTGGTTGCCCTGCAGCGTCCACATGCCACGTGGGCCTCTGCTCAGCGGCAGGCAGGGAGCTTCTAGCCAGTGGACGCCCCCAAGAGCTGAGGGGTCTCACTCACGACCCACGATGCTTCTGAGCCTTGTGCTCTTGGGCTCTGAAGCAGATTCCACACCGAGGCTCTGGGTCCAGCTTCTCCTGGTCCGTCAATCCACTCCACGGGAGCTTGCGTCGACACGGTGGGGGATCCAACAGCCCTTCCCAAACATCTGTAGAGATCCTGGAAACAGATTTCCCCCAGGGGATCCCTCACCAACTTCCTGCAGTGGACAGGAGACTAGGGGGCGACCCGTCTTCTCTGTTGACTTCCCTTCCAATTCCTGCATCGGATTCCTCCCCTGCAGTCTCCGGTGGTCCCATCTGCGGAGCTGCCTGTGCAGAGAGTGTGGGGCCTCGTGGTTACTCCCTAGAGCTGGCCATCAGCAGGAAGCTCCGTGAGCCCCAAGCCTGGGTGCACCCAGGAGCTCATAGCCCCTAGGAGGTCCCCTTGAAAGTGAGCTCATTAGCTGAGAACTTCATCCTGACCACGGATTTAATCTGCTGTGTGCATTGAAGAATTGCCACCCTGGCTAGCTCACACCATCCCCCCGCCAAAAAAAATCTATACACACAGCCGTGATTTATCCTTAGCTCCACTGTTCTAGTTTCAGTATTTTTTTATGATCTCCATGCTTGTTCCCAAACTGCTGTGGTATTATTGTGCATAGGCTCTGCCAATGAATTTAATTTCTGCTTTTTATTTTCTTCCTAGGACTCGTAAATCAATAGACTGTTTCCACCACCGCAGGCAAGTTACAAGGTTCTTCCCTCCCAGGGCATCCTTTTCCAGGTAAGGCCACCTCGGCTCAGAGGAGGAGCAGCGGGTACCTGTGAACCCAAGGTGGTTCATAGCAGAAGGTCATTTCTCCAGGCTTGGTTGGGTGGGAGAAATGGACGCGAATGACCTTCACCTTTTCGTTTCCCGTTTGTAAGATGGCAGACTCAACGATTCCCTCTGGTTTTAACCACATGTGAATTGGATGCAGTGAAGATTTTTCATTAAGTTCAAACTGAACACAGGTCACAGTAGAATTTTCAATGTCAAAAAATACAGAATATTTAAAAATTTGAAGATACCCTAAAATCACTTTTTAAAATGATTTTTAAATATTACGGCCGGGTGCAATGGCGCAGACCTGTCATCCCAGTGGCTCAGGAGGCTGAGGCAGGAGGATCGTGAGTTCAAAGCCAACCTCAGCTACTTAGCAAGGCCCTAAGCAACTCAGTGAGACTCTGTCTCTAAATAAAATGCAAAATAGGCTGGGGATGTGGCTCAGCAGTCGAGGGCCCCTGAGTTCAATCCCTAGTACCAAAAAAAAAAAAAATACGTAGGAGTTAAGAAATTTCCTTTTAAGTAAAGTTTAAGAAGTACCTTATAGTAATAAATGTTTCTAAAACATGAACAGAATATGGTACAGGACAGAGAAGCTGCTGGTGTGCAGTGACTTTGCTTGGTCTCTGTGGTCTCCCTACCGGAGCTGATTACTTTGTAAAAACTTTTAAACGGTCCATTTCCTTGTCATTGAAATGGATACATACTCACCTGTCTACAAGAACGGTATTAGGACAGTTCAGAAATAAATCATTTTTTCCAGCGGCCAAATACAGTAGGTGCTCAGTTATTGATACCGACTGTTTCCTTTACGGTTTGAAATGATGCTTTTCCAGCGGGATAGTTCCCTCATCCATCATCTGCTCAAGTGCATTTCTTGTAAAAACGCTTGGCTTGTTTATTGGGTCTAAAATGCTACCTTAACTTTACCTTGATTGACTTAAAATCTGATCTTAAAATTTGATTGACTCAAAATCTGATGTTGTCGTTTTCCGGATCAATCTAGCAGTTTTTCTGTCTGTGCCATAGTTTAAACGTGGATAGCTCCTTCCTCTGTCCCATTGAGACAGTGCAGCATGGTGAGAAGTGGGGTTTGGGGGCAGTCATGGCCCCTCCCCTCCCCCCTCCCATTTGCCCAATCCATTTCCTCCATTTTTCCCATGCCCCCTGTTATGGATCAGCATCCACTTATCAGAGAGAACATTCAGCCTTTGGTTTGGGGGGGATCGGCTTACTCTGCTTAGCATGATGTCCTCCAACTCCATCCACTTATCTGCAGATGCCATGATTTTATCCCTTTTAATGCTCAGTACTATTCCGTTGAGGTTTGTTTGTGGTATTTCTCTCCTCTCCGCCTCGCACATATGCAGAGGGGTGGACTAGTGAGCGCATCGTTTCCTGGTGGAATCCCATTTCTTGGGTACTTCTCACAATAGCCGGAGAATGGCTTTCTCATAAACCAGGTGTAAGTCCCATAATGTCCTTGTGGAGAAAAATACAGTGGCAAGCAGTGTAATTGGTTTTCTTTGTTGTTGTTATTATTACTTCATATGTACATATATACATATTCTATATTTTACACGTATTTTATATTTATATATTTTATTATATATTTATATTTGTGGGGGATGCAGAGCTGGAACTCAGGGCTCTGGGCAGGTAAAGTCAAGTGCTATAAAACACGGAGAGCTGAATTTTATATTTTAATATCATATATCATATATAAAATACAAGATATTTTAATATAATGTTTCATGCAATGCACTATGCCCTTTTAAAACACTGGTTTAGTTTGTTTTAAAAAGACACACAGAGTGTTTTGAAGTGAGCTAAAACTAAAAAATGCAAATCCCGTGAATATATACATATACTTTCCCTGGTATTCAAATGTGCAAAAGGGCATGGAGCTTTATAGTTTCCTTTTGAAATAAGAAAAATGAGATTCTGCTTCACAGTGCGGCTGGCCAAAGTCCTTCTCCCTTCCTGGCAATGCCTTCTGGGCGGGTGCCTGTCACCCTCATCCCTTCAGAGAAGTAAGTACAAAGGGCACACACAGAAATGACCCAGGGGGCCTTAGAAATGGAGGAGCGTGCACCTACCAGAAGATGGTCGAAGTAGGTGCCGCAAGAGATATTTTTTACTACTTCTCCGTGTAAAATCCTAATTTTCGGGGTGAGGGATAGAGGAGGGAAAATAAGCAAGATGATTCTGTTGCTATTTCAGGTCCTATGGAGTGCTCACTCTAAACGTCCTGTGATTAAAGTGCATGGGGCAGACCAAGAGCTCATCGGGTGTGTGAACCTGTGAATCGCCAATGGTGACAGGAAGTCACCCAATTAAACGAGCAGCCTCTGCTTGAACTTGTACACAAGGGTGCTCTGTCACCCTGTGGAGAACACTGCTCCCAAAACAAGAAAATAATTAGATCTATGGAGAAGTTCAGCCCGATGGGAAAACGCAAGCTTGAGTCGTGTTTTTACCAAGCCCTGTCATTGGAAATGACCTTCTCTGTGACACTGTAGTATTAACTCAAGAAATGGGCCCAGGAAGGTGCGGGGGTGCAACCTGTGGTCCCAGCAGCTCCAGAGGCTAAGACAGGAGGATCTCGAGTTCAAAAGCCAGCCTCAGCAACTTAGCAAGTTCCTAAGTGACTTAGCAAGTTCCTAAGCAACTTAGCAAGAACCTGTCCAAATAAAATATAAAACGGGCTGGGGACACGTGGCACAGTGCCCCTGGGTGCAGTGGCTGGTAACAAGAAAGAAAGAAGAAAAGGGCCCGTTGATTTGCAAAACGAGTTTTAAAAGAGATTTAAACAGTTTCAAGAGTTTTTTTTTTAAGTGGAAAAAAATTATTTTTAAACCTTTGAAATATAATTAGAAATTTAAGAACATTCATTTGTGTGCCTGGTTTTAACCTGACTGGATTCTTAGGGAAGCACAGTCTCATCTTTTGTAAATAGGCTCAGAGATGTTATTATACAGGAATCAATTCCAAGGGTAAATTGCCGAGTAGGATCAAGTGGCATCTATACTAATGTTTATGAAGCGTGTGTCAGGTCAAAGGCCAGATGTTGAGCATCAGGGCCAGTCCTCAGCTGAACAGACTGAGACAGAGGTGAACGTGGCCAGATAGTCCAGCACTTGCAGGGCCATGATGTAGGTGTAGGATCACAGTAGCTCCCTCAACTGCACCCAGTTTTTCTCCGGGCTGGTTGTGCATTAGAGTTGTTCTTGGGGATGCAGTTGGTGGGGTGCCCTGCTCAGAGGTGGAGGGCAGGCTGGAGCACATTCCTGTTTGTATAAGATCTCTCCGTTGGGATCCGGATACGTCCTGCGCTGGCCCCGCTACCGTGGGCCATGTTCTCTGTACGCGTGTGTGCACGCGTGTGCATTCTTTCTGTTTCGTTAAGACTGGCAATACCCAGTTTAAGCCATGAGGTGAGGCATGCAAGTGCTCTTTGACATGTTGAAAGAACTTGTCTGAATACTGGAGTTTTCTATCCCAGCACACCCAGCACATCCTACAGGGCACTCTCCCTGGAAAGTGGCCCACCGTCGTGTTCTTAAAATGTTTCAGGCACCTCCTTTAAATTAATAAAAGGTGTCCCTGAAGCCCACTGCACACAGAGATGGCTATTGGCTTTCCCAGGAGGATGTCGACTGGATGGTTCTTGTTTCCCGTAAAGTGGCCCATGTGTGGTTTGGAACTGGGCTTAGAGGAAATTCTGTTAATATGGAGACAGCATTCTCTAGCTTTGTAATGGGCCAGGAATGCGTGCATGTGGAAAAGCCAAAAAACAGTTTGATAAAATGTCAAAAAAAAAAAAAAAAACCCGCTGCCAAAGCAGCGTCTTCTTCCCCCCTGACTCAAGTTACTTTGTGCATAGCCATGAGTCAATAAATGCATGGGCAGAAGGTTAGACACAAGTGGCCAGCCGAATGTCTGTGCGGCATGGAGAAACGGTGCACATATGCAGAACACACGTTCACAGCAACTCTGGTGAGGAGGGGGTGCTAGCCCTGTTTGCAGGCGCCCTTTGCAGTCGGCTCTACAAACGCACTGATCCCTCCGTCCATCAATTCATGTGTACATTTGTATTAGTTTTCCTATTGCTGCTGTAACAAATACCACACGGAGTAACCCACAGAGCACAACTACCTTTGTGTTCCAGAGCTCCAAAGGGTGAAATGGGTCTCCCTGGGCTAACAGGGAGAGGTTCTGTGAGGTTCTGTGCCTTCTCCTGCTCTTAGGGGACACCTGCATTTCTTCACACTGGCCCCTTCCTCTGCCATCCAAGGGCCCCTCTCCAAACTTTCCTTCTTTATGTCATTTTTTTTTCTACCTTTGACCCTCTACCTGCCTCTCCTAAGGAGCCCTGTGATTACAAGATGGTCCAGGGTCATGTCTCGACATCCTTAATCTCTAAAGTCCCCCTTTCCACGTAAGGTCACACATTCACAGTTTCCTGGGGTCAGAACATGGAAATGTGTGCGGCAGGACTGGGAGGATTCTATCACAATTGTCTACAACCATCAGCTGCCAAGGGTGGTTGGTTTCATTGACTTATTATTGGTTTTTCCTAAGAACTTGGCGCCATCACCGTTTTCTACCACCACAGTCACCCCGGAAGTGTCTGAAACCAATCTCCCTCCCGCATTGGTTGGTAATCTACGCTGACTTTTTACGCCCGCCATTCTGGGGGTTTATTCTTATTGTTCTGAAGTTTTGCACTGACGTGAAACCTTTTTCATTCCTCTTGACTTTGACCTAAAGTCACATACTTCCAAGTTCACCTGTTTAAACTCAAGATTAGAAACCGCCTGATGCAAGACCACAGAATTGTGTGATATTTTGCTTCAAGCAACAGAAAAGAAAGTTTCTTCCAGGCAACGTTCTTAACAGTTTGGAGATTCACTTGACTCTCCTCAGATCTGTTTTATATTTGACCCCTACTGTTTGCCTAAATGAGATTGGAAATTGAAGAGCAAAGTTGTGCCTGTGGCAATGAACGCATTTTGGGGAGCGTGAGAGGAAACAGCAGAGGACACATCAGTGGGTCATTTGGACCTGGGAGTCATTAAATCATCCTGCAGGTTGCTAATACAAATGGGTTCAGAGTGTGAAACAGTGAATTAAAAATTTGCAAAATGTGTGCATTATGAAAATTAGATATCTTCTATTTCACTTAATCCCATGAACAGTAAGTGTTCGTTTGCAGCATTTGACATTGTTTTACACCACTTGAATCCAATCTTCTTTATTCATTATTCCTTTTCTTCTGAAAATGAGTGAACGAATAAGCAGATAATGAGCCTAACGGCAAGAATGCAAACCGTCTCGCGCATGCTGTTTTGTAATATATATTTTCCTCTTAGTGCCTATGGAGCCTGTGTTTTGCAGAGACCCTGATATTATTAAATATTCTTGACTCCTTGTACGCATTTCCTCATTTGGAGGAATCTCCATGAGACAAGACAGTGAACCAAGTGCTTTAATGAACAGTGGTAAATGTCATGCAGGTGTGACCATTTAGGAGCCGAGAGGGGCTATGAGATGGGTCTAAATAGCTCAGTCGTGAGGCATGGACATCCAAGGTTATATTCTTCCACCATGGAAATTACAGGGAGAGAAAGGCACCCGTACCATGGGGAAGGTCTCCCGTAGTTGTGATCATCTGAGCTAAGCGGTAAGGAATGAGAGCCGTCCTGGCATGCATACCTGTGCAGAGGCCTGGGTTAGGATATGCTGCAGCTAGAACCAGCTCCTCTGTTTTGATGTGCCTGATGTCAACAGAAGGTCATCAGGTTAGACAGGCGGACTGCAGAAGGTGCTGGAGGACTTGAAGTCCAACAGGAGAGCTGGGTAGTCAAAGGAGTAGAGATGGGTGACTCACTCATAATGTGAATCTGACGTGTTAATATCGTATGGTGTGCTGATACATGTGTGTTTGATTGTCATCGACACGGTAATGTGCGGATGCATGGTGCGTGATGTGATCATCTGATAAATGGGAGGGAGGAAGCTGCGTTTCAGGAGGACAAAACTTTCAGTGCAGTGTAGCAGCTAAAAGGATATAGAAAAGGGGGGAGAGACGGGAGACTGAGAAGGCTCTTAGGAAAGTTCAGATAAAGCCACTCACAGTGGGAAACAAGGGCCTCCAAGAAATGCTTAGGTAGAGACGACTTGCTGTCATCAGAAGATAGAAAAGCCGTCCCCCAGTGGACATTGAGAACCCCAAAGATGTCAAAACAGCGGATCCTGGCTTTTAACAGACGGCATCCTCCTAGTTTCCTACGGCCGTGCCGCCAGTCACCAGAGACGTGGGGGCGGAGTCCACCTGCGAGGATGAGCTCGCACTTCTCTGGAGCAGGACTTCAGCGAGGTGCCTCTGGGTTCTCTGCTTAGGGCCTCCCACGGCCAGAGTCCAGGGGTGTTCATCTGAGCTGTCTTCTGGAGTCTGGAGATGAGTCTGTCTTGCCGCCCACTCATGGCAGATTCCAGCCCTTTGCTCTTGTGGAATGGAGGCTCTTGGTGACTGCTGACTCTCCGTGGCCGCACATCTCTCTCCTGAGACATTGCTCGATTCATCTCATGCTACCTTCCCCTTCTGTTAACCGCCAGAGAAAACACTCTCATGTGCAGGGGTCAGATGTACCAGGATAATCTCCCTTGAGATCCACTCAAAAATCAAGTCCTCAGCAGCCATCTTCACACCTTTGAGGATGCCCTTTGGCCTCAGAAGATAATATTAAGTGTGATGTGGGGTCTGACATTCACAGTCTGGGGACCAGGGCAGGACACGGGGAGGTTGGAACATTCTAGAATTCCACGGACCACAGCACCTCCTTAAAGGACTGCATGAAGTCTGGAGCAACACAGGTTGTATTCCTTTCTGAGCTTTCTCCAGCTGGGCCATCTGTGTGGCTGTTTGCCTTTTACGTTTTAATTTAAGAAATAAAAACCAAGGAAACGTGCGGGTGAGGAGGTAAACAGCTTCAGAGAAACAAAAACAACGTCCAAAGAGTTCCTTCGCCAAGGGTGGGGTGGGCACATATGCCCCCAGCTGCTGCAGGAGGAGCCTGTCGGGGCCGGGGGGATGCTCACACAGAGATCTGTCACCACTTGGCTTGTGCCAACAAAAACTTCAGATCCCACCGGCTGTGAGCATCTATGGATTTGGTGGCAGTGATGTGACAAATAGAGGATTACAAGTGAAGTAGATGATTTCAGAACTGGTTCCGTCTACCACGTGAGAATCAAAGTGTTTGTTTTACGGCCATAAGATCAAAAAGACAGTCATCTGAGATTTGTAAGAGCAGCAAGTGTTGACTTATATATATATATTTTCCATTTGCTATGATAGCCTTCTCTCTCTGGGAGATAAAATAAATCCTTCGACTACCTCCATCTGCCTGTGTCTATGTTAATTGTACTTCAGAATCGATTTATTCTATTCAACGAGTCCTCATTTTGTCACTCATACTGTTATGGTTTAGATATTAGGTGTCCCCCAAAAGCTCATGTATGATACAATATAGGAACAGTCAGAGGTGAAGCAATTAGATTATGAGAGTTGTGATATAACCAGTGGATTAATCCACTTGGATAGACTTCCTGGGTGGTGACTGCAGCAGGTGGGGTGTGGCTGGAGGAGGGGGTCCCTGGGCTGGGCCTTGGGGGTCTCTGTCCTGTCCCTGGTGAGCAGAGCTCTCTCTGCTCCCTGGTGCCCTGTCCTGAGCTGCTCTCCTCCTCCAGGCCCTGCCGCCATCTTGTTCTGCTCCCCTTGGGCCAGAGCCATGGAGTCGGCCACCAGGGACTAAACCTCAGACACCATGAGCCCCAAGTAAACTTCGCTTCTTCTAAAAGCTCATGTGTGAGACACTACAAGAACCTTCAGAGGAGAAATGACTGGGTTAGGAGAGGTGAAGACTAATAGTGGATTAATCCACTTGGATGGACTCACTGGGTGTAGACTAATAAGTGGATTAATCCACTTGGATGGACTCACTGGGTGTAGACTAATAAGTGGATTAATCCACTTGGATGGACTCACTGGATGTAGACTAATAAGTGGATTAATCCACTTGGATGGACTCACTGGGTGGTGACTGCAGCAGGTGGGGTGTGGCTGGAGGAGGGGGTCCCCGGGCTGTGCCTTTGGGGTCTCTGTCCTGTCCCTGGTGAGCAGAGCTCTCTCTGCTCCCTGGTGCCCTGTCCTGAGCTGCTCTCCTCCTCCAGGCCCTGCCGCCATCTTGTTCTGCTCCCCTTGGGCCAGAGCCATGGAGTCGGCCAACCATGCACTGAACCCCTGAAACCATGAGCCCCAAATAACATTTTCCTCTTCCCATTTTTCATGCCAGGTCTTTGGGTCACAGCAGCAAAGAGGTTTACTAAAACACTCACTTTTTTGCTGCTCATATTAAAAGACATTGCTGAGCCAAATTCTATGATGGGAGTCAACTTGGCTTCACATTTAGAAAAGAAAGGGATCGAGGAGTTGGAATGGAATTTGTGTAGAACGGGAAAAAGAATCGCTAATGAGACGTGTCCTGGGGATTTTCCTTGCTGTCCCTTTGGTGAGGTAAGAGCAGGGTGCAGTGGTGAGGTGGATCCATGCGGTCAAGACAGCTGTCTGGAAGGCCCAGGGCCTCACAGTGAAGTCAGGGCTCAGGACGTAGCCTCTTCTCTGTCTTGGGCCATATGGTGTGCTATTGTTTGGTTTCTCTTTATCTTCTAATCCTTTAGATGTTCTTGCAGCTTAAATAACAATTTCATAGAAACTTGAGCTTCTCTTTGTCAGAGAAATCCCCCACAGTTCTTCCTTTGACCCACGCGGCTTTCCTGACAGTCTCCCTATCCCTTCTGGGCCCGCGAACCTCAGGGCAGGCGATGCCTTTTATGACAACAGGTTGCCAAAGTTTCAACCATGACGTGAGTCGACACCCACCCAGCCTCAAACCAGTCCAGAGTGTTGTCAGATTCCAGGCACGATATGAATAATAGGTAACAGTATAATAGTGTTGGCAGGTGCGACAGGTGGTGTTAAAATATCATTAATCGATACAGAACTGCTATGTATTCCTTTCACCTTGGCTTACGGAAAAGAGATGCAAAGACCAACACAGTAAAAAAGAAAAAAAAAAATCAAGGTAACATAAAAGGGGGGGGGGGTTGAATTATTTCTTGTCTTAAAAACTGCACTTTACAGATATGTACATCAGAACCAGGTTTCTTTAAGAGAAAAATATAGCTTCATGATTCCGTCTCTGTACTGAGAGAGCACCGTTAGCAGAGTTCTATCCCACATTAAATTTAAATTACATTTTGTTCAATACTTTAGTCACTAAATATGCTATCAAATGAATGAAGAAGCCAACTTTTAAAGTACGGACACATTTCCTGTAATATCTAGTGGAACGAGGTGTCCAGTAGAATGAATTCCGGCTGAGTCACAGAGGAAGGCATACCGGTGACATCCATAGATACTGTGAATGTACCACTATATGGTGTTGGTTATGGATTTACATGTGGAAGGACATTCCAACATTCAAGCTGAAATCCTGGCACACTCCTGCAATCCTGGTGGCTCAGGAGGCTGAGGCAGGAGGATCAGCAGTTCAAAGCCAGCCTCAGCAAAAGGGAGGCCCTAAGCAACTCAGTGAGACCCCGTCTCTAAATAAAATACAACATAGGGCTGAGGTGTCACCCCTGAGTTCAATCCTCAGTTTCCGCCCGCTCCCCCCCACACACACAAAAAGAAGTTGAAATCATCTCCATGTCACATGTCACAGTTTGCTCCTAGTCTAAGGGAACATCCCTCGGGGCTCAGCCAGTGTTTTTCCTTGTGGGAATGAAGGGTGTTTGCCTGCGTTCTCCCAGAGTAAACATTCAAGCCACCAACGCCACCCGCAGCTAACAGCCAAGTCAGTTTTCCAGAACTGGATCCCAGATAAAGAAGCGTTTCTGCAGGCCCGGGGGGCTGGAAGGGTTGGGAAGCCCTGGAATCCACACGCGGATGCCTGTGGTTGGGAGAAAACCGGGGATTGAGCATGGAGAAGCGAAAATTCCACCCCACGGAACTTCCAACACAGGGTGGCCAAGGAACAGGCAGCTCTTTGTTTTGAGAAATGGTCTCACCGCACAGGAAAATGGATCTCTTCTGTCTCCACACTCCACCGAGTGGCAGAGACCTGGGCACCCTCCTCAAATTCCCAAGCCAGTCTTTTCTTCTAGAAAAACACAACAATGTCTCTGAACAGCGGAGACCTCCATGATCTTTCCTTGCTACAGTGAGAGTAGCGTCCAGGCAGCCTGATGGCCAAGGGGATAGGCAGCCTGTGGAAACCAGAGAGGTGCAGGGGAAGGTCATGGCCGTGCTATCAGCACCACAGCGGACTGGACAGAGCCCAGGGATGGTCGGAGGAGGCCCCGGATATGTCACACCAGCTGCAATCAACAACAGGTTCAAGAAGAATGGAGCTTGTCTCTGAAGCTGCTTCCTGTTCTCCCAACCTATATTCCATCCAAGCCATCATCCTATTGGACGGTGCTGCCCACGCCTAGGGAGGGTCTCCATTTCAGTTGGCTATCCCATACGCCCATCATTTGTAGACAAACCCTCATGGACACGCCCAGAAGCTTCTTGTTCTTTGGTATATATTAATCCAATCGAGTTGACAATTACATCAACCATTACATGATCGTAGACATCCGATGCTCAGGGTGAAATCCACATTCAACATAAAATAACATAAAGAAACACTCAAAAGACGGTTTTTGATAAACAGTGGTTTCAGATGAGCATTTGCTGAAACCTTCGGTAGTCTACCTATTCCATAAAGATTGTGAAATCCTCAGCGATTCGACCCACCATGTTAAAGAGACAGGTTTTCTTCCACTGTTATTTTACCCAGTAAGTCCAGAAGACCTGTCGAGTTGAATGCATTCGTAGGAGACCCATTTCGTAAGAATTGTAAGTTCAACTTGAACTTGTTCCAAGAAACGTGTTGATTGAAATCTGGGGGAGGGTGGGGGGGAACTACCAAAAACTCAGTGTGAAGCACAAGAGTTGGCATGAATTTATATTAGGAGATTTATTTACATACATTGCCGTTTGAGATATGCACATTTAATTAGAACAGTCCTAAGGGTTGGGAATGTGGCTCAGTGACTTGCTCAACACGCCCGGGGACTTGGGTGCAATCCCCAGCCCACCAAAAAAAGAAAAAAGAAAAAAAAAATTTAACGCACCTGCTATATACACTGCATGAAGATTCAAAATAAAGAAAAACCTCTATCAGAACAATGTGTCCATTTGGGAGAGAGGAGGGACTCAAATCGCCACTCAGTGCGACCTACAGTTGCACATTGAGATAAACAGAACCAGGTGTTGAGAGAACTGGGGCACAGTCTACTGCTGGAGAGACGCCCCGACATGGGACGTGAAGGGCACATCGAGGCCACCCAGGTGACCCAGGTGTGGCAGGGAGGGGACTTGGGCCAGAGGGACAGGTTGTTGTCATTCCTGACTTTTTGGAAGGGAACCAAACTGGCTGAGAGACACCCATCACAGATGAGATGGAAATGGGAGACAAGAGACAAGGACATGGTCTCTCGGGCTCTGGAGAACGTTTGGATCTTGTGCTGCCTGGAATGAGAGACGACAGTCCCCAGAAGTAAATGAACAACGAAAGAATGAAGGGGATTTCTGGCCTGGAGGACTTCAGGTGTAGAGATGGAGAAATCAGCTAAATGGGTCACTCTGCAGGAAAACGAGGGGTATGCTAAAGGAGTCATATCCAGAGAAAGAGGGGATCCAACACTTCAGGACTTCAGCGATCCACCGCCAACTCAGTGATCGAAGGAAAGTTGGGCCTCTGAGATCCCAAGAAACATTGGGAGCCGCCAGAATCTTCTATCTTTAAAACTCCTTCCCTTTGGCGGAGGGGGGTTTACCAGGGTTTGAATTCAGGGGTACTCGCACACTGAGCCCCGTCCCCAGCCCAATTTTGGATTTTATTTAGAGACAGGGTCTCACTGAGTTGCTTAGGGCCTCACTTTGGCTGAGGCTGGCCTTGAACTCGCGATCCTCCTGCCTCAGCCTCCAAGCCACTGGGATTTCAGGCAGGCACCCCCGCACCTGGTCTAGAAGTCCTTTTTGAGGGACTTCCATCAACTTTGCGGTTCAGTTTTACATATCTCCATTGGATTTTCACTACTGTAATTTTAAATCGCATTTTACCTGTTTTGTGTTCATGGCGGCTCGGCTACCACTTGTTACTGCATCCGTCTGGGTATCTCTCTGTGCACAGAGGCTGTCTGCGATTCCTTGGGATGCCCAGTTCCTGGGCAGACGGCGGCGTCCCTGCAAACTCTTGTCAATCAAATTTGGCTCAGCTGTGGGAACCCAGAAGCAAAACTTAAATCCAGTTCACTGGAGACTCCTTGGAAACCGGAGAGCAAGCAGCAAAATCCCAGCACGGTTCCAGGCTAGAAAAGTGGGTCGGGACAATCCCACTGCAGATTGTCTGGGCTTTCAGGGAAGTCCCGGGTATTGGCTGAACACCCTGTGATAAGCATGTGAGCGCTCATTAATCTTTAACTGAGATAATATTTCTTGCTCTTTCATGTCCTGGCTCAAGTCGTCCCAGTATAACAGAGGAAATCGCCAAGTTAAACAAGACCAAAGTTTGACTTGTAAACTTTTTAAATGAAAGAAACCACATTCCCATCAGTGTTTTATATTAAAGTAGACCATGATTGCAAATATTGCTTGAAATGGAAATTGTTTATTTTTAGGTCTTTATTCTCATAGAGTTATTTTGTGTGTGTGTGTGTGTGTGTGTGTGTGTTGTTGCAAATATTTAGTAATTAAAAGGAGATGTTCTACCTTTTCAAATCTCTCCTGGGAAGATTAAAAAAAAAAAGCTGTTAAATTTTAAAATATTTTCATGAATTTCTCGGTCGTACATGCTAGTTTGAATATGTGTCTTTATGAAAGAGAAAATAGGCAAAATTATTTGTCTCCCACTACCCATGTATGTCTTGAAAAAAAATTATGCATTACAACATAAATAGGGTATGGTCTGAATAGATGGATAATTTTTCAGTTATGCAAGGGAAACCCAGGCAACGAACAGAAACACCAGCCACCCGCAAGGGGCACACAGGGCCGTAGGCCTGGGTATTCCCATTCTCTCAGGGGAATCCCTGTGCTCAGACGGAAGCTCTCCTGCATCCTCACTCGCACAAATGTAGCTGCTATTGGTGTGCGTTTCAGTTCTCCAGGCACAAGTAAGGAAACGGAAACCGGGTCAGACTCTGAGCCTCGTTGAAGGTCATTTACACTGTTCCAAAACACCAAACCAAGTTTTAGGCTCCTACTGTTTCCAATTCTTGCAGCAAGATTCAATGAGCAACCGTGACCGTCCATTCTAGGCAGGACATGGCATGAACTGCTATAAAGACTATAGAAGCAATAAGACTGTCCTCTGTTCTTACAGCCCCGCGGGGTAGGAAAGGGAGCGGGTGGTTAGGCACACTCTGGCTGTGAAAGATGTGATGAAGTCGATTTGACGTCAAGATGAAGAGCTGGGGGCGAGAGGAAGCAGAAAGTTCTAGCAGGGACGGGATCGTACCAGATGCACAAAGCTGAATCTTAAAGCAGAAAGATGTCCGCAAGGGGGAGGTTCGGTGGATGGGAGGACTTGGCATCTCTGGATTCAAGAGGTGGGGAAAGGAGAAAATGTGAACCAAAATCACTTTCCAATTCCTTAGGTGGACATGTGTAAATTGAGGAAAGTCACCAAGAACCCCAGAACTGGTCCTTTCAATTTTTAATTAAGTTTAATTAAGTTTCTTTCATAAACTGAGCTGAAGGGAGGTGATGGCTAGGTCTCTTCACACCACCGGTTCCTCCTCATTAGATTCAAACTCCACCAGATGATCAAAACCAACAGAGGTCGCCAACCTATAATAAACGTTCTAAGCACATCAGGTCATGTCAATAGCTTCATGTCAAAGACTGTAGACATTTAGAGGGTTGGAGTTAGCTTGCTTACTTACATAGATGCAGTATTTGCAGAGGGATAGGTGTAAATGATGGTTTAAAATTCTTCCTGTGTTCAAAAATCTGTGTACACCAACCAGACAAATGGAAAAAAGCACGAATTATACTGATTTCTTTGGACGAGTTAGAGGGTGTCATTATCTGCTAATCTTTTTAGGACCCTTGGTAAGCTTGAGAAGCTTTGGATCTGTGCCTGAGCTGCAGGATTTTATTGATACAGAAACTACCAATCCATTAGAAAAGGTCACAAAGATGATTGGCACACACGGGCAATGAGATATTGGAAGGGAGATTTGCCAATGTCTTTTCTTCCAAAGGACAGAGCAGGGCTGTCCAATATGGCAGCCACTGGCCAATGTGGCTAACTTTGAATTGCTTTAGGTCTGATGGTATGTAATAATCAGTTCCAAGTTGGACTAGCCACACTTCAAGCTGGGATGGCATCTTGGAAATTCCAATGAGTTCCAATGTGTTCAGAACGAATACTCCTAGAGCAATTATTTTCCCCTTTAACTCAATCTCCTCAACCTAGTAGGTCTTTTAAGGTCAGTTTCCTCTTTTTCTTTATTTGGCTCTTTTATACAAGGTTGTTTGTTGGATCATTGGCCTGAGATCTGTGAGCTTTATCCCTGGAATCAACCATACCCTTGTTGTCTGCAGGGGAAATAAACTAAATATATATATATGGCAGAAATCTCTTTCTTAAATAAAGGTCTTCAAAGCATGATTGTTAATTATATTATTACTTGTGAATTTTGTCTAAAACATTTGCTAATATTCTAGGCCTCATTCAAAAACATGAAAATTACAACAATATCTACAAAAGGAATTTTTACAATAAAATAATAGAAAATGTTCAAGAGTTACATAGGAAACATATTTTATGTTACAAATGTCTACTGCATAAAACATACTACGTAATATGTGATAATGCGACTACCACCCATCAGATTTATATTTGCAATGGGTGGTTACTGCCTATAGTGGATGTGGATATAATTATTATGGTGCGCTTTGGTTTCTTTGATGGTTTCACCAAAATTTATGTAATATTCTTCAGCAAGTTATTTTTTTGTTATTCCAAAAATGCTGTAGAGGAATTTCTACAGCCATGGAAATATCTAATAGTTGGACTTAAGATGCCGTCACATTTGATCTTATTTTCAACATTATGCACCTGTAATTTTCAAATTCCCATGACCAAGCCCACACTTTTTTTTTATTTGTGGGGTTCTTGAAATTTATTTTACTCACATTTGATGTGTTGTGAAATATTAAACATGTATCTTCAGTGGTTATTAAAGTACTATAAGTTATTAGTAGCTGGTAGGAAAACGTAGAGTAAAACAAAAATAGCACTTTATTTTGTCAAATGTTTTTTCTGCATCTATTGAGATGATCATGATTCTTGTATTTAAGTCTGTTGTGTGATGAATCACATTTATTGATTTCTGTATGTTAGATGAACCCCACTTGACGGTGGTGCACTATCTTTCTAATATGTTTTTGTAGGCGATTTGCTAGAATAAAACATAAATTTTGCTACCAAAACTTTTGCATCTGTGTTCATCAGGGATATGGGTCTGAATTTTTCTTTCCTTGATGTGTCTTTATCTGGCTTTGGTATCAGGATGATATTAGCTTCATAGAATGAGTTTGGAAGACCTCCGTCCTTTTGTATTTCGTGAGGTAATTTGAGGAGGATTGGTGTCAAATGTTCTTTGAAGGTCTTAGAGAACTCGGCCGAGAAGGTGAGTTTTCTTAATTGGTAGGCTTCTGATGGCATCTTCTATTTAGAAATACGTAGAAATTGGTCGATGTCTTCAAGATTTTCTATTTTTCTGGAGTATAAATTTTCAAAATAGTTTCGAAATAACTTCTGTATTTCAGCAGTGTCATGATACTTCCATTTTCATCACAAATTTTATTAATTTGGGTTTTCTCTCTTTCTCTTCATTAGCTAAGGGATCATCAATTTTTTCTTATTTTTTTCAAAGAACCAACTTTTTGTTTTGTCAATTTTTTGAATTGTTTCTTTCAATTTCGTTGATATCAGCTCTGATTTTAATTATTTCCTGTCTTCCACTGCCTTGGATGTTGATTTGTTTGGTTTTTTTTTCCCCCCTAGGGCTTTGAGATATAATGTTGGGTGGTTCATTCGTTGACTTTCTAGTCTTTTAATGAAACAGCTCACCGCAGTGAAGTTGTGTGCCAAGCCAAACGTCCATTATGAACTGTGCTAAATGATACTAATTGTGGCAAAAAAAAAAAAAAAATGAAAACGAGTGCTAATGGTGTGGACTGATCTGTCTCCCCAGCGAAGTCAGGTCGGTTAACAGAATTCTAATCTCCATGACCTGCCCGGCTAGGATGCAGACACCCAAGCTGGCCGAGGCTAAAGAAATATCAGGAACTGAGTTGTGGCCACACACTTCTCTAACTAAACGCCTCTTCCTACTTTTAGCAGCCCGTGAGGGTCTCTGTGCAGGGTTGTCTCATGGGGCCAGGTGGGAGGGACTGTCATGTGTAACAAAGGATGTGACTTATTTCCCAGTTACTAAAATCAACACCTTAGGATAACTCGCCATTTCCTCGTTATAGACGCAGGTAAATAATTATAGTTCCTTCCCTCTGTGTGAAGTAATCTATTCCCTGATGGATATATTCAGGAACCGCTGGACTTAAATCTGTAGCTGTGGATCTGAACAGTGTTAACCGTCCTCTTGGGGCTGAGTCGAGGGCCTTGACCTGGTTCACACCATTTCTGGGTGACCTCCCGCACCAGCAGGGGACAGGAGAAGCCTCGTGGGCCTCCGTTGCCCCTCGGTGGAACATTCACCTTCTGGGGCAGGGCTCCTCTTTCAAACAGAGCCATGGCTTTGATCAGGCAGGTCGAATTTTGTTTTATCTTTTTAACCAGATCATTACCTTCTTCTGGGATTGGTGAGCAGCGGAGGGTAGATGCTGAACTCTAGAACTCGTCATGGACGGGCCACCTGCTTGAAGATGGATGCCCCCCCCCCCCGAGTCAGCACCATTCATGCCAGCGGAAGGCTGCTGGGGCTTAGCTAAAAACAGGAACTCGGTTACCCCTTCTGCAGAGTCGAAGGAATCAGGGGGCCCAGGGACTTAAACTCACATCAAATGCAACTTTTTTTTTTTCTCTACCCAAATATTCTAGCTTAATGTATAGAATCCCATGACTTAACATTTAAAAACTTTGAACATCCCTAACATGGAAACGAAACTAGAGATTTCTTCTTAAGGAAAAGGAGCATAGCCCTCGGTGCCCGTATGAGCCAGCTGGCTGGTAAGGGTGCTAACAAGTCACTCACCATCTCAGCTTTCTGAAATGTGGCTTTGAAGGGCATCTCAGGTAAATCCACTGACTCACAAAGACCCACAAGAAACCCTGGAGTTAGGAAAGGTCATTTCAAGGACCAAGAATGTGAGTGGTAGCTGGGTGCAGTGGTGCACGCCTGTCATCCCAGCGGCTTGGGAGGCTGAGGCAGGAGGATCCCGAGTTCAAACCAGCCTCAGCAAAGCGAGGCCCTAAGCAACTCAGGGAGACCCTATCTCTAAATAAAATACAAAATAGGGCTGGGGAGGGGGCTCAGGGGTGAAGTGAGTTCCATGCCTGTAACCACCCACTCCCCACCTTGGCATAAAAAGAATGTAAGTGGTACATCAGTCGGATCTTTCAGGCATGGTGGTTGTGCCGTAGGGATGCTGATGTCTGAAAATGAAATCATAGTCTCATACAACAGTATGTATTTCCTCGTTAGCAGAAGGAGCTATTTTGAACGCGGTTTCTCTAGTTCAGGGCCTGATGTCTTTATCAATGTCAGGCAGAACTTATTATCTACTTCAGATCCTAAACTTTTATAATTTAAAGAAATTGACTTTTATGACACCAAACAAAATCGGGGACTTTGAAAAGGCAGTTACAAAGCTCTGCGCTTAGAGAATAATGAAGAAGTTACTTCTCTTCGCCTAACCTGTAAGTACGGTATGCCACACTCATCTCAAGACATCTTAGGTGTTTAAATAACACATTTTATTTTGCAGACAAACACAGGTCAGTGGACGTCTGTTTAAAATATTTGTGGAAACGTTTTCATTGATGCTGTCTTGTCAGAGCACCCCACTCGCTCTAATCACATGAACTGAAAACATTCTCACTTCTAGGCTAAGACTCGTGTCCACTTTGCCACTTTTTGATTCGTGACTCTGAGCAAATCGCTTGCATTTGTCTGGAAAACAAGGTGTTAGAGCTAAGGAATCTCTTAAGATCCTTTGACGCTTACAGTTCCTGTGACCCTCCGTGATGGATGGAACTCGATTTTTAGAGCAATTGACACTAAGACAATGAAACTGGCAACCAGCCCCCCAAATTAATTCACTGCAGAGCTGCAGAGACCCAGCAGGCCAGAGAGAGATGCCAACAATCACAGACACGCTGGTGTAAAGGGGTCGGGAATTACACACTCTGCTATTACACACCCCCACAGGAGGCAGTGAGGACAGGCAGCCAGGGGCGATGGCTTCCAACCGTGTTGAACCCAGTCGATCGCTCCCTGGAGGAGGTGAGCAGTGGTTAGGAACAGGTGATGAGAAGTTTCGAACGTTGAGTGCAGGGGTTTCAGTTTCCTTCCTGCCCTCATGCCCCCTTAATTATTTCTATTTTGAAACAGGGTCTCACTAAGTTACTTGGGGCCTCAGCTAAGTTGCGGAGGCTGGCCTTCATCTTGCGCTCCTCCTGCCTCGGCCTCCCGAGTCACTGGATTGCAGGCGTGTGCCACCACCCCCGGCTGGAAAGCTCCATTTCTTATGAGTGAGAAACTGTTTTAGAAATAACGTTCTCAGGCACAGAAATAGAATCTGTTTTGTACATAAAGCTGAACGCCGACAGTTAGCACTGCAGGTTCTTTTTTTGTTCAGTGATAGAAACATGGTCGACTATGATACCATGAAATTAGGTGTGAAACAACGTATGCTCCCTTGGCACGTTAGTGTAGCAACAGGAAGAAAAGCTGGTACCTATTAAACCTCTTCAAGCACATTATTAATGTGTGCCACTGGAGATACGAGAATAAGCCAGAGTTGGAGGGAACTGGCACAACTTCCATTAAAGAAGAATTTGGGCCGGGCGCAGTGGTGCACACCTGTAATCTCAGCAACTCCGGAGGCTGAGGCAGGAGGATCAGGAGTTCAAAGCCAGCGTCAGCAATTTAGCGAGGCCCTAAGCAGCTCAGTGAGACCCTGTCTCTAAATAAAATACAAAACAGGGCTGGAGATGTGGCTCAGTGGTAGAGTGCCTCTGAATTCAATCCCCAGTACCAAAAAAAGAAAAGAAAAGAATGAAAAGCACAAATTGCCACTAAATATATGAAGAGAGACCCAATCTCATGGTTAATAAGAAAAATGCAAGTTACATCATTGATGAGATCCAGTTTGCATGCATTGGATTGTCCAAAAGTCTCAATGTCAGCCGAGTGTGAGAGTGAGGATATGGAGTGATAAGACTCCACCGTGGGTGACAGGAATTATTAATAGTGTTTTGCAAAAAAAAAAAAAAAAAATTATTATCCAGTAAATTTGAACAGCACACAATGACGACAGAATTTATTCTAACTACTTAACCACTCTATATGCAACAAAGACATCGGCACACGTGTAATAGATAAAAATAAGAAACAACACAGACACCCACTGGCAGAGAGAACTCCGAACGGCGGTCTTCCCGAACGAGTGGATGTTCCGCAGCTGTGCGGATCCACATGGATGAATCTCGAGAACGTGAAGTTGAAGGGAAAATATCAAGTCAGAAGTGTGCTTTCCATGGGTTCCATTTAGGTAAGTTCCAAAAAACTTGCAAAAAAATGAATATTTTTAGTCATGTGTGCATACACAGTGAAATAATAAAAAACAAAACGTGAAAACTATGGGCAAGAAGGTTTTTAAAATCAGTTTAATGACCTCCCGAGGAACAGGGAGGGAGAAGAGTGGCTGTTTTATACATGCTGAGGATTCAGGCTCAGTTAACTCTTCTCACAGATGTAGGCAGCACTGGACAATCCCCTGCCTATTTGTTTTTCTGCATATACAGTGAAATAATAAAAAAAAACAAAATGTGAAAACTATGGGCAAGAAGCTTTTTAAAATCAGTTTAATGAGCTCCTGAGGAACAGGGAGGGAGTGGCTGTTTTATACATGCCCAGGATTCAGGCTCAGTTAACTCTTCCCAGAGATGTAGGCAGCACTGGACAATCTTCAGTACTTTTCTGCCCATTGTTCTTGGAGACTGCATTCTCTTGGGTGGTATTTGTCATTGCACAGAAGAGAAGCAGACCTCCTCGCTGGTGTTGGCCTATTTATTTTATCCCCCCCAAAAGTTACATTTTAAATCTCGGTTAACAACATTCACGCACACATGCACACATAATCCAAGGTGCTTTAATGACATGCTCAGTCTTTTCTTGCATCGAGCTCCAAATCCTCCACTTGGCAGGGAAACAGGACACATATTTGATTCATTACTGAAAGTTTTAATAAGGAGCTGAGACCTCATGCTCATATCCAAAAGAGGCTTTGTGCATGTGAGAGCAATATAGAATTTTCGCTTGCAAAATTCCTCAGTTTTGAAACAGAGTCCCTTTATGGATTACGGCATCATAAAAACATTTTAGTTCCCAGATGGTAAGAGAGAGAACTCTCGTTTATTTAGCACGGCGATTCGATGTGTTTGTCGCTACCTGTATTAATTAGATCGTGGTACGTATTGTATATAATGTCACGTTAATTAATTGCATTCTTCAGACGTTCCCTTTTATCTAAATGCATCGTATGTCGTATGAACTCTCTCATGTTCCCGGGCTCTGATAATGTCACATTTTCCTACACAAAAAAAAAGAAAAACAAATTTAATTGTCTATAACATAAATCCAGACCCCTTAACCAAATTTTGCTCCATTGGGATTTCCCATCCTCCCCGTCCAAAGACAGACTTGGGACGTTTGGGGTTTGAATGACTTGATATTCGCCCTCCGTGCCCCTGGATCGCCCGACACCCTTCCACATGCCCTCATCGGCCTGCTCCTACGCCATGCGTCCTTCAAGCTCAGTCCTGGTAACCCCTCTGGATCTGGTGCTGGTTTTAGTGAGGCCCCCTTCCTCCGTTGGATAGGAGGGTCCACCTGGGCCCAGTCCGTCTCTGATTTGAGGACACGGTGGGCCATGTTAGCAGGTGCTGTCTGTCTTTGAGAAAGTGTAGCTTTGCAGAGCACTGGATCCCTAATTGGCATTTATATGTTGTTTAATTCATTTTTATTTGTTCTTTTTAGATAGAGCTGACAATAGAGTGTGTTATGGCATATGATACATATGGACTGTGACCTGCTGTCATCCGGATCCTGACTGGGGGCAGATGCACTCTCAGTGTAGCTTTCACTTGCATTTCTCCAATCGCTGGAGATGAGGAGCACTTTTTCCTTGATGTGTTGGCATTCATATTTCTTGTTCGGTGTGTCTGTTCAGTTTCGTTTTTTTGGTGTGAGGTTTTTTTTGAGATTTTTATAAATCCTGGAGATTAATGCTCTATCTCAGGGGCAGGTTGCCAACAATTCTCTCCCCTTCTGTAGACTCTCTTCTTGTCCTTGATTGTTTCTTTTGCTGGGAAGAAGCTTGGTAGTTTGATAGCATCCCATGGGTGGATTCCTGACTTGACTTCCAAGTCTTGGTGAGGAAGTGGATTCCTAGGCTAACAAGTCAGCAAAGAGATTTTTTTTTTTTTTTTTTTTTTTTTTGCCCTTTAAGAGGACACACTTTGGAAGTTCAATATTCTTCTCTTTTTGTTTCAAAATAATTTTCTAACTGATTCGTGAAAGCACAAACTCACAAGTGTTAATGGGTCGGTAGGTGCCAGGTGTTGATATATGGGTGTCCACTTCCCTCCTTGGGTCACAGCTGACCATGTCTTGATCCCCAGGCACAGGGTGCCTTTCCACACTGGCTCTTTCTTTAACCAAGAGGCGTTGATAGAGGCACAGAGTCATTACCAAACCCCTGCTGGGTGCCCGGGGCGAAGCTGGTCTCTGACTCTGACTTCAAATCAGGCTCTGAGGTTGGGGGGCCCGCTTAGGGACCCTGGGACCCTGGAGGAAGCAGATCCGTCTCTGGGAATGGGTTGGCGGGAATGTTGGCGGGAGATCAGCAGTCTCACATGAAACCATCCCAAGCTGCTGAAGAAATGTGGTTAAAATCAAAAGGGAGAAATCGTAATCGATGAGACGCTGTGTTTTCACTATGTATTAGTCTTTTCATTCGTGGAAAAGATTGAGAGGTTTTGGGTTTGCTTCCAAGGATAGGCCAAATACTGAATTCAAGTGACAGAAAGACTTAGGAAGCTGATCGATTGCATCGACTTGTTCCATTCACTTAATATTATCAAAGTACCATTTGGGCCAGAAAGCTGAGCCTACCATTTAAACTAAAATAAAATAAAAGAGTAGAGATTGTTAAAATTTTATGAAAACAGAGGTGACATTTTTTAAGTTACATTTTTTAACTGCTTAGAATAACCCCAAAGTGTTCTTGAATGATAAATTGAACAAAATATAGTTTTTAGTATGGAGCCTCTGAAGTCCAAACATGGGTCAATCATGTGGTAACAAAAATAATTGAAAGGCATCTCTGAAAGTGATAACCATTTGACGCCGTTATCCCACTCCTTGGTTTATGCCCAAAGGACTTAAAATCAGCTTACCATAGTGATGTGGCCACATCAATGTTTATAGCAGCTCAGTTCACAATAGCAAAGCTATGGAACCAGACTAGATGTCCTTCCATAGATGAATGGATAAAGAAAATGTGCTATATATACACAATGGAGTATTACGCAGCCTTAAAGAAGAATGAAATGATGGCATTTGCCAGTAAATAGATGGAGCTGGACAATATCATGCTTAGTGAAATAAGCCAATCCCCAAACACCAAAGGTCAAATGTTTTCTGTGATAAGCAGATGCTAATCCATAATGGGGCAGGATAGGGAAGAATGAAGGAACCAGGTATCAGAGATCAACTTCATGGAAGATTCCTACCCCAGACACTGTAAAAGAGTTTAGGGATTGATTAGAGAAGACTGAAATAAATGCAGGGTGATTGCAACATGCAACATTTTAGGTCCGGCTTGGTACCAATTGATACGTAGACTCAGTGTGAATCCCAACACACATTCCTGCGTTTCTTTTTAAAATGGACAGACAGATGCTCACATTTATACTGAATCATGCAAAGAAAATACTTCCCTCAAGAGGAAACATTCAAGGTGATGAAGTTAGAGCAGAAAGTTGAAGTCTTCCACGGCGAATCCCACCATCGTGTACGTCTCAAAAACAGGGTCCTAACTAGAAGGAGATATGCACTATATTCCAAGCTTGTACACTTATGTCAACATGGATTCTACTGTCATGTATAACAAAAAAAAAAAAATGCAAGTGCTAAAATGATGTAGTTTGGTTTTTTTTTTAATTTCATTTCTATTTTTTTGGAAGTTGTAGATGGACAGAATGCCTTGATTTTGTTTGCTTATTTGTATGTGGTGCTGGGGATCTAACCCAGTGCCTCAGGCATGCCAGGCAAGCACTCTACCACTGAGCTACAGCCCCAGCCGGAAAGTTTCTGGAAAGATTTAGGCATGTGTGTTTGTTGACCTCAGCATTATTAATAATTGCTCAGTCAGGAGGATAACGGTTCTATTTCATGAATCATATTAATTAATAACTGATAAAAAAAAATTAGACTCCTGAAATGCAAAGCACTTCCTTTAGAAGCTACAATTAATGTGAAAAAAATCTTGCACCCTGAGAAAATAGGCACGATTTATCTACCAAACGAAAGACCTTTGTAACAAAGCTGTAAACTAATTAAAAGACAACAGATTTTAGACGGGCTGAGTTTTTTTAAATGGTCCACAATGTACATCAAGCTGGTGCACACCTGTCATCCCAGTGACCAGGGAGACTAAGGCAGGAGGATCACAATTTCGAGGCCAGCCTTGGCAATTTAGTGAGACCCTGGCTCAGTGGTTGTGTGGCCCTGATTCAGGGGGGGGAAAATCCATCAGACAACTCATGAGAGCGTATGTCCAAATTGCTATTAACAAAGGCAAAGGTGCTCAATTAGGGAAATGTAGAATTGCGGTGAGACCCTGGGGACATACATAGAACAGCTAAAATAATAGCCGGCGATGGCAAGTGACGGTGGATAACTGCAGAGCTCACGCATGGCTGGTGGGATTGCAGAATATTTCATGCTGGGAAATCCTTCAGCAGTCAGTGAGATCATTAAACACCTGCGGGCCAAATACCCAGAAATTCCACTCCCTAGTGTAGACCCAAAGGAAGTGCCTGCAGCCCTCCACGAAAATACTTGACCATGAAACAGAGAGGATACTAGGAATGCATGATGAAGACCAAAATATTTGTGTTCTGCAAATGAGGAGTGACACCAAAGGTAGGTACTGTGTGGTCAACATTTACGTCAAGCTACAACAGGACAAGCTCATTTTATGGCCGTACAATTCAGAATTGTGTCTACACCGGGGAAGGCGTTATTGACCTGTCGTGAAGAAATGTCTGGGATCATAACAAATCAACCACAAATGCGGTAGAAGACAGGAAATAATTGAAATCAGAGCTGAAATCCATGAAACTGAAACAAAAGAAACAACTGAAAAAATTCACAGAACAGAAAGTTGGTTCTTTGAAAAAATAAATAAAGTGGACAGACCCTTAGCCATGCTAACGAAGAGAAGGAGAGAGAGAACTCAAATCACTAACATACGGGATGAAAAAGGAAGTATCACAACAGATGCTACAGAAATACAAAAGACAATTAGAAATTATTTTGAAAACTTGCACTCCAATAAAGTGGAAATTTTAGAGACATATAATTTACCCAAGTTGAATCAGGATGATATACGCAATTTAAACAGATCCATTTCAAGTGACGAAATAGAAGGTACCATCAAAAGTCTACCAACCAAGAAAAGCCCAGGACCAGATGGATACACAGCTGAGTTCTACAAGATCTTTAAAGAAGAATTAATACCAATATTCTTCAATTTATTAAAGGAAATAGAAAAAGAGGCAGCATTTCCAGACTCATTCTATGAGGCCAATATCACCCTGATTCCAAAGCGAGGTGAAGACACATCAAAAAAAGAAAACTTCAGACCCATATCTCTAATGAACATAGATGCAAAAATTCTCAGTAAAATTCTGGCAAATCGGATACAAAAACATATCAAAAAGATGGTGCACCACAATCAAGTGGGATTCATCCCAGGGATGCAGGGTTGGTCCAACATACGGAAATCAATAAATGTAATTCACCATGTCAATAGACTTAAAGATAAGAGTCATATGATCATCTCAATAGATGCAGAAAAAGCATTTGACAATATGCAACACCGCTTTGTGTTCAAAACACTGGAATTGTGCTTTATTGAGATCTTGATTCGAGCAATAGCTACTTGCCCGTGCAGTGCTCCTCTGGTAGCGGGTGGGGGGTGAATACCATACCCAAGACCTGTGTGCTTTACCGAATGTAAAATCAAAAAATGCACATTTAGGTGTGTGCACTGGTGCACACCTGTCATCCCAGCAGCTCTGGAGGCTGAGGCAGGAGGATCACAAATTCAAAGCCAGCCTCAGCCAAAGCGAGGCCCTAAGCCACTCAGGGAGACCCTGTCTCTAAATAAAATACAAAACAGGGCTGGGGAGGGGGCTCAGTGGTTGAGTGTCAATCCCTGGTATCCCTCCTCTCAAGTTGCACGTGAAATAAATATAAAATTGGATGGGAGAGATAAAAGGAAAACTATGAACCATCATTTCAAATGTGAATGCCATACATTTTTTAAAAAAATTTTTAAGATTGTAAATTTTTTTTTTCCACTAGGAGCTGTCTCCACAGCACCTCTGGGTCCCGAGTTCACAGAAAGATGATCCTCATGGTATCTCTTTTTGAATAGCTTGTTCTTGGGGGAAGTATTGTTGAAATACTCTCCAACACCTTCCTATTCTTGCCTTACACCCAGACGGAAGCTATCCTAAGGGTTCAGAAACTCAAATCCAAATATCAGCTTTATTACCAATGCACAGTGTCCTCAGCTGAATGGAGAAAAGTCAGCCATCTCCCGCCCCATGCCCCCCGATAGTCTGTCCCCTGGAAGAGGGCCACTTGTTGAGTTTTGCAGTCTACACCAATTGAACAGTTGAGAGGAAGCCAGACGGAAACCCTATTTATCTTCTCTCCGATTCTTTCACCTCCCTTAGGATTAGTCGTGTTCGTTTGGATTTATTCTGAATCACGAGCGGTGCTTTAAAAGTCTGGAGGGTGCACTTTACAGACATTCTACTGACTCAGAGGGTTTCCTAAATGGAAAGACTCTATGAGATTTTGAGCTTAGCCCAGTAGCAGTAACTTGCATTACCATTTAGAATCCAATTTTCCCTGACACTGTGTATATCATTTTTTTTATAAATACTTTGTTTTCCTCCCAATCTGAAGTTCTTAAAAAAAAAAAAAAGGTTGAAGAAACATAAATGGCTTGTTTTTACCTGTGACTAAAAATTGATGAAAAACTAGAAAACCAAGCAAACTCCTTTGACTTAGATAGAAGGGTTTTGGGGGATAATTACTCTTAAAACATTTATTAATGTTTACTTCTTCCTTCCCATTGTGGAGGATGAGGTAGTTCACCCTCCTGAGTTATGCATTTATTTTCATCATAATTAAGCACATGAAGGAACCAAATAGATCAATTTATACACAAAACGTGAGCAACGCTGTGCTCAGCTGACTCCTGAGAGAGGGCCCAGACCCCCGCTTGCCATTGTTATGATTTGGATGTGAGGTGTCTCCCCAAAGGTGCAGAACAATGCCAGAAGGTTCAGAGGAGAAGTGATTGGATTGTGAGGGCCTTAACCCAACCCCTTGAGGGGATTAACTGAGTGGTTAACTAGAGGCATGGGGGTGGCGGTGGCCGGAGGAGATGGTTAATTGGGGGCGCAGCTACAGGGTATGTACTTTATACATCCTGGAGATCAGTGCTCTATCTGGGGTGCGGTTGGTAAAGATTCTCTCCCATTCTGTAGGCTCTCTCTTCATGTTCTTGATAGTTTCCTTGGCGGTGAAGAAGCTTTTTAGTTTGATACCATCCCATTTATTGATTCTTGATTTTACTTCTTGAGTTTCAGGAGTCTTTTTGAGGAAGTTGGTTCCTAAGCCAAACTGATAGAGAGTCAGACCGACTTTCTCAAACTGCAGATCCTCATTCCAAGAGCTGGAACAAATCGTTTTCAGTCCTGGGGCTGTTGGCCTACAGACTTCCCCAAAATGCAAAGGGAGACCTTACACCACTCAAGAGGGTTATATGGAATACTAGTTTCTCAGTACTAATGTGATGAACTCAAGTCAAAATGATAAAGTCACTCCTGTTGGATTTTTAGGGGAAGTTCGAGTGTCTGGATTTAAACATGCTCAGCCAAGCACACGTGAAATTGAGTCGAGTCCTCTTTGGACATTTTTTATTTGTGCTGGGCGAAAGCGTCTCGTGGAATCCACTGACTGGTCAGTGAAAGGTCTCTGGGCATTGGACTTGGTATTTATTTGTTTGATGCAGAAATCAAATGGATGCAGTGCGTTGGGGTGGGATTTCACGTCACGGGGGAAGCCAAAGAGCATGGTTAGACCTTTTAAAAGGAGCTCTTGCTGAGGCCCCCCACATCCCACTTGCTTCAAACTCCAATTAGCTTGGCTCAGCTGGGCTGTGAGAAGCGAGCTCTTTAATCCTAAGGTCATAAATCATGTTTTAATGTTATGAAAAGGATACTAGCCCTGTCGCCCGATAATAGCAGCAACAAGTAACCCAACCCCAGATCCGCCCGGGGTCCTGGCTGTGCCACCTCCCAGCGCGGATTTCGTCTGTTGCTGCAACGGGTTCTTCCAACATTTCACAAAAGACATGCCAGGCACTTTTCTAAATTACGATTTCTTTCATCTGCAAGACCGTGGAGGGCTGGTTTGGACCGGGTTACACAGGTCCTGTGGGACCGAGATGGAGTCGATACATTCCTGATCTGCTGCCACCAAAGTTGGGGTGACTTTACCCACCGTCCAAGGGGCTGGGGCTAAGTCTGCTCACAGGGCGGAGGATTTATTTTAAAGTCTTTTTTTTTTTTTTTTAAGATTCTTTGATTCATGTTTGGGATGTGAAGAAAAGCTTGCTTTCGACTTCCAATTGATGTCATTGATTGCATAGAGGATTTATGAATAGTAACGAAATATGGGAATACCACAAGGTTTTCTTTCTCCACCACCCCCCCGGAAAATGTCTATTTGGACATTTTTACTTTCATATTATCTTTCCCAAGTGTGCTGTCTCCTGAAGCAGTTTTAATACCAACAAATACCATCCCAATCGTTAGCAGGGTTCCAAAAATAGTCGAATTCAAAGCCTCATTTGTGTTGACAGGAAGGATTGGGAGGTAATGAGCCACCAAAAGAAAAAGAGGTCTCCATTCACTTCAAAGGACACCATGTGGTTTGACTTATTCAATCTAATTTCATATTAGTTTTCTTCCTGAAACTCTAAATGTGCACGGCCTTTGAAACGGCAATATTTCATGTTCCATTTTCAGGTCTCCGTACTTGATTTCGGGGCGTTTCTATATTAAATCAAACCCACAACCTTCTGTTTTCTCCCTCGTTGTTAAAGCTGTTCTACAGGATCTATTTGTGAAGACGTGAAAGTCAGAGAAAAGGTGTGACTCTTGAAATAACGAGTTGTTCTTGGACCGACAGATGTGAGGACAAAGCTTCCTATTTTAAAATTCCCACCCATTGCGATTTCATCGGTAAGAGATAGAGAGTCTGACCCTATTCATGAAGGACGGTGCGGCCCTCTTGCCCTCATTTGCTAAGGAGTGTAAAACAGACTTTGAAATCCAACATGCAGGTGTCCTCATGAGAAGACGATGATGCTCTGAATCATCATTTACCTGAATTCAACAGTCATCCATTCTTTTATTGTGGGACAGTCGGTAGCCACCATAGTTGGATCTCAGGTTGCTAGCCAAATTGTACTCTAAAACCAACAGTTATTTCAAAATGATCATCAACTTTGCTTTTTTGCATGATGGTCTACTTGAACAGATCAGAATGATCCACACACATATCCTGCAAGATCAGAACCCTGTTGATTTACTGTTGTCTCCATTTACTTTGCAAAGAAAGTAAAAAAACAAAAAAATACACTTAGTGGCCTTCGGGTGCCTGTAGTGGGATGCGGGGTGTGATTGTGAGGGAAAAGGTCATGTGGCAAGACCCATTACCCAATCATTTCCTCTTTGAACCTTCCTGCATCGTCTCACACCTCACATCTCCACTAAAGGTTCTGATTTTGGTAAGTGCTCTCAAAACTCTTCCAAAACAACCAAATGAGGATATCTCTTGGTTCTGTGATTTATGAATCTTCTTTTTAAATATGTAAATATATATTTACAAACAAAATATATTTGCACATACATATACTTTTTTTAGAGAGAGAGAGAGAGAGAGAGAGAGAGAATTCTGTGCTAGTTAATATGTATTTAAATGTAGGTATATTTCGTAGCATATTAGAGACTTACTTTCATTTCAGTAATAGAGACAAATTGAGAGCTCTGTGTGTCATGGCAATGAAGTAGTAATTTCTTTTATTCTTTTTTTAAAGAGAGAGACAGAGAGAGAGAGAGAGAGAGAATTTTTTAATATTTATTTTTTAGTTCTCGGCGGACACAACATCTTTGTTGGTATGTGGTGCTGAGGATGGAACCCGGGCCGCACGCATGCCAGGCGAGCGCGCTACCGCTTGAGCCACATCCCCAGCCCAGTAGTAATTTCTTAAACATTTTTTTAAAAATATTCAGATTTTATTGAATGATTCAAAGCCTCTTTGCCCAGATGTTTTGCCTCTTGGTCTTAGGAAGTGCAGTGGTTTTGAAAAGGCCGAGGAGACCACACGTCAGCCCTTGTCTTTGACAGCTGCCTCCCCAACATTTAGCTGCAGAATCAGCTCCCAACCTTAGTTCACGTGTCAGAAAGAAAAAAAAAAGCCACTGGAGCGTTTCCTGGGTTGATAATTCTGTGAGGATCATGATATTCAATATTTGCACTCTTCTTATGGGTAAGTCACCAGATTCACAGTAGAGTACACAGACAGGTGTGCAGAATGTCTGAGGCATAAAAATTTGATGAGGAGTAGCAACCAGGGAAAATAATGCCCACAAGGACACCTCCATCGAGGAGTAATAATGAAGGAAAAAGTCTGAGAAACACCCATTGATGTAGAACCTAAAGACTCATTCCAAACCGTCTGCCAGGACGCTACTTTTCCCTATAATTTTCTTGGGGACATAATGGAATCGGCCACTTAGCAGTGCACGGGTTTTGATGATGATCATTGGTCTCATGAGTTCCTCCTGCCCAAAGTGTAATGGTCTCAAGATGACACAGTGGGTCCTGCACCTGCTGAAGGAAGAGTGTTCTCTGTTCCAAGTTCGCCTTCCCCCATGCACTTGACTTGAAGTTCAGCATGCTCTAAGTCAACACTGGCTTATCTGTGGGTCATTTTATTCTCTGGGACTGAAGACTGAGGGATGTGAAGCCTCCATTTTCTCGTTGCCCCTGTTTCCACGATTCGCAGCCTTCTTGGTGAATGGTGGTTGAACGGGGCTGTGCGTAACCCATCAGCTACAGCTTCCACCTAACCCTCTTAGAAACTCAGGACTAGGCAGGGCACAGTGCATGGTCAGGGCAGAAAGACTCTGTCTCATGATGCTTTAATGGTTCACTCATGTTACTACGATCTTTGGAACTCATAGAAAGTGCACCACCGAGAGAGAGTCCTGCAAACCGTGGAGTGTAGGTGGTGGTGTGTCAACGTGGGTTTGTGCATTGTGACCTTGTGGATGGCTCTGGTGCAGGATGAGGCTGGTGGGAGAGGTCCTGAGCACTAGGGAGCAAGGAGCTTGGAGAATACGCTGTACATTTTGTTTTATAAATGAATCTAAAAGTGCTCTGTTAGAAAATGAAAAATTCCTATTATGATTCATAGTTCTTTACTATTACTTGCACCTGTTAAAAATATAATTGGCTCAGTGTCCTAGGGTCCTCCTAAGTGCAGCTGGTGGAGCTGGTCGGTGAGAGCTTTGTTTCTTAACTTCTCTGGGTCATTTTCCTGTTGACATCGTGGGAACCCAGCTTGCAGGTGTAACATGTGAATGGTGAACAATACACATAAAATTATGTCAAATACACAGGGAAGGCATTTTTTGAGGGAAGATACCAAGGATTGAACTCAGGGGCATGCAACTATTAAGCCACACCCGCAGCCCTATTTTGTATTTTATTTAGAGACAGGGTCTCACTGAGTTGCTTAGGACTTTGCTTTTGCTGAGGCTGGCTTTGAACTCGCAATCCTCCTGCCTCAGCCTCCCGAGCTGCTGGGATGACAGGTGTGTGCTACCACACCTGGCAGGAAAGGCATTTTTTAAAGCATTAGTTTCAGTTATTATTCTTGTGGATTAAATGCTTATTCTAAAACACCCATTGCTGACTTTCCTATGGTTATTATAATTTATAATTATAAAACATTTAATGTCTAAAATATTATTCTAATGCATACACATTTTATTTTTTTTTTTTTAAATTTTTTTTAGTTATAGATAGACACAATACCTTGACATTATTTATTTATCTTTATGTGGTGCTGAGGATCGAACTCAGGGCCTCTCACATGCTAGGCAAGAGCTGCACCACTGAGCCCTAACTCCAGCCCATATATATATTTTAAAACAATACTATTTGGTACCTATGACTGAAGCTGCAGAATATGCTTTGCTTAATTTTTTTTTTGTCATAGTACTAATCGTATCCCACAATAGAGAATTTAACATTTTATACTAAGAGCCAAATTCTTAAACTTAGCATGTATTCTCCTAAATATAACAGAATGCAAAAAAAAAAAAAAATGGCTCTAGCAATCGAAACTGTTATCTGTGAAGTTAAAGCGTTAAAGCTCTAAATTTAATTCTTCCCAAGGCCCTTGTGTTTTCTGAAAAAGAGAAAAGATTCTGTGCTCACCTTCTTTTGTTTCTGAATACCTCTTTCTTGCCACCTCACCTGAATTGTCGTCCTCAATTTCCGACCCTGTGGTGTTGGCCATACTTGCCACAGTGCTCACCCTGGACCTCCACAGCAGCACTCTTGGGAAGTAGTGGACCCTCCAGGGGGTGGAGTCTAATGGGAGGAAGTTAGGTTATTGGAGACATGTCCCTAGGGATTGTGGGACCCTGGCCTGTTCCTATTTCTCTTCTCACTTTCCAGCAATGAGGTGAAACCTTTTTGCTGCTCTAAGTAGATTATCTCAGGTACTTAATTATGGTACCAGAGTGCTGACTAACACATTCCAAATCCTGCATTTTCTCATTCATATCTTTCTGGGATATTCTGGTTCTATCATATTAGACAAATATGTCATACCCACACCAGTCCTTTTGTCTTCCTCACTTACACATCTTACAATTTTTGTTTTGAATCATGTTAGCATTAGTAGGGAAACATTGTAAAGAGTATAGTGGCTCAGACACATTAGAAGTTCATTGACAGGTCATACCATAGTATTAGCAAGAGCATTTGTGTATTTTCCCAGCATTTCTGCATCACGATTGAGTAGGAGCTCAAAACCCTGACCGACAGTTAAATTAGTTACAGTCGTGATGGGAAACATCTATTTCATTATTAGTAAACATCTCCATTAATTCAAGAAACGTTTTTGAGTGTTAGTTAAATGAGACCACGATACGTATACATGGAAGTGTGTCACGTGGTAGGTGATAAGAGGGAAATGTGGCCAACGATGCTGTAGTTGGCAGAAAATAGAGTACCCTCAATCTGCTTAACAGGAAATGGCTAGGTGGAAGGAGGGACCGCGCTTTTGAACCCTTCCTGCCTGGTCCAAGTAAAGAATGAAGGTGGTCTTTTCCTCCTGTGCACCTGGCAGAGGACCTGCCATCCAAGAATGCCATATCGCGACACTCATTATTTTAGTGTACCAGAGGTTGAGGCTCGACAAAACAGTCTTTGCAATTCTTAAACATGCCCGTGCCTGGGTCTCCCCATCTACCTCCTAATCTGGTGGTAGCACTCAATTAGAGGGCGCAGAATCCTCATCCCTGGGGACAGACAACTTGGAGGTGTGTTCCCCAAGTCTTGTACAGGGTCCCTGGTGGGACTGAGCTCCGGTGGCCCATAGCCGTTTCCCATTCACGGGCACATCAACGTGGAGCTCCTCTCTGTTCCTATATTTCTTCATGTCTTTCAAGGTCACCTCCTGAATGAACTACTTGCCCTCAAGTCTATATTTCAAGACCTGCCCTGGGTTGGGGGCAAAACCCAAAGGAGACATCACTATCCATTTTTGTCATCCCTGGGGAGTTGACACGTAGCATTAAAATGGGGTGGGGACAGCGGTACCGAATGTCCAGCTTTAGTCTCAGGGTTAGTTCTATTCCATCCTTATCTTTCAGTAACTGCAACTCTTTCTCGTGCTGCGTGATTAATTTAGCAGAAATCTTAGGAGTAGACAGAGACTGAGATCTTAGAGACCCATGCTTCCGGGCACCTGATGCTCCACTGATCTGGAGCCACTACAAAGTCAACAGACAGAACAAAACATCACCAGATTGTGCGTAGGAAGCAGGCGTGTGCCAACAGATGGGGTGTGGGGAGGTGCTTACCTGCACAGGTAGCAGGCAACATGTGCCTGAGGCAACCCAGTTGCTCACACGTTTCAAAAATGAAGCCTCGAGCCAGCCAGGCCATTTCAGTAAATGTCAGACTAAATGCCAAAACCCTATTGATGGATTCGATGGTCCAGGAACCATAATTAAAGCATGACACTCGTAACCTATTGGTCACAAATAGGAAAAACAAAGAGATGAGCCGATGAAATCGTTTCTAACAGTATTTGTTAGAATTCCAGAAACAAGATGGAACCTCAAAAGATCTTTTTTTCCATGTTTCTTGGCTACAACATGGAACTATTTCCTAAGATAAATGAATCACCTGTATCTGACTCGGCTCAGTGGTGCTCCGACACTTCCACAGATTCGAATGACTGGATTCTACCTTTTCTGACTTGGTGCACCTGGCTCAGGTGTGACGGCTGTCAGGTGTGACAACCTTTGCAGATTGCCACTGGTCTCTCGGTGGCTGATCACTTCCGGGTGAGCAGGGAGTCACTTCCTGCATAGGCTGATTATGAAATGATTGGTTTTCAGCCTGTCGTGTTCCTGCGGAAACCATTGTTGGTAAGAAAAACACCCTTCAGGAACCAAGGAATGTGACTTCCGGCCGTCCCTACAGGGCCCTTCTTTTGGGCCAGCCTTCCCATGGTGCCCACTGGGCTTGCCCAGGAACCCCTGATTGCCCAGAGGACTCCCCCTGACGTCTCTGCCTTCAAGGGTGCACTGCTCATCCTTTGCAATCTTGCCAGGACTTTCTTCAATTTTGCTCACAGACTGCATTGAGCGGACCTCTGAGCATGGTTTTGAGTCCAGATCCAAAGCAAAGTAAAGAGCCACGGAATGACTCCCAGCCCATAGAGGGTAGATGCTACTGCAGAAATACCGCCGTCTCTCGTGAAAACTCTACAAGTCTTTCTACACCCTCCAGAGCAGGGCGCGACAGTGCTGACCTGTGCCCCAACTCTTCAGTTCTGCACCGCAATGGCTAATGTCACCAACTTGACCAACCAGAGCCACGGTTCTCCTGCTTGAGCATTTCCTTTTTGAAGATGCCCAGAATGAGGCTACTCACCAACCTTTCTAACTTTTCTTTCCTTTCCCTTTCTCCCCCCCCCCTTTTTCCTCCTCCTCCTCCTCCTCCTCCTCCTCCTCCTCCTCCTCCTCTCTCTTATCGTCTGGGTCTATCATCCACATCAAACAAGAGAGAGAAATCCAATGACTTTGGAAAACCTACTGTAAGGGAACCTTTGCATGTGAAAGGCAAGGTACTTGACTGCTGTGACGGAAAGACCCAACCAGAACAGTTGTACAGAAGGAGAGGTGGATCTGGAGGCTCACGGCTTCTGGGGTCTCAGTGCATAGACAGCAGGCTGCACTCCTTAGAGCTGGGGACGAGGCAGGACATCATGGCGGAAGAGTGTGGCAGAAGGAAGTGGCTCATAAGATTATTAGAACTCGGCGAGAGACTCCACTCACCAGATATGAAGTAAATACCCCAGAGCCACACCCCCGAGCCCATCTCCTCCAGCCACAGCCCACCTGCATCCAGTTACCACTCAGTTAATCCCGTCAGGTGACTAACTCACCCGTTAGGTCAAGGCTCTCGTAATCTGAACCTCCTTGCATTGTTCACACATGAACTTTGGGAGGACACCTCACATCCAAACCATGATACAAGGTCGTCAGAATCACCAACAGGACGTGATTTCTAATCACTCATTTTTCTATTTGTGAAGGGGGACCCCTTTCATCTGTATTCTAAAACAGATCCTGTTTGCGTGCATAAAAGCAAATAGGCATAAAAGATCAACTTGCACTGTATCGGGGAAAAGATGATGTGCTATTTATAGTAGGAAAATCTCAGTGCGATTCAAGGTCAGAAAGCCTCTTAAAAACGTAAGTTGGATCGCATGTGTGAGTGTGTGCGTGTGTGCCATGTGCCTGTTTTTGAAAGCCAACACACAAGTAGAGCCAGGTTGTGTAAAGTATCCACTCTGCCCCATCTCATTCTGGAAAGTCTGCTCTGATTAGCATTAGTGAGCTGCACGAATGCTTTTCTTGGACTTCCTATAGTCTGGTAGATTTCCCTCCTTAAAAACACCATCGTTGTTTTATAAAAATAGCGCTAGGACTTGCTGCTTGTTATTTCATGATGGCACGTGGGATACCTTTTCCTTATTTGGCTTTTCTTTACAGAATGAGCTGCCTGTGACATCTACTATAAACATGAAACCTAAGTCCGACTCAGATGAGATCATCCGTGCATTTCCCCCGTGTAAATGTTATGTCTATACGTTCACCAAAGAACAGCATCAAGTTCCATCCAAGAAGCAGACGGGGCTGGCCTGGTCGTCTGTGGGAGCTCCCTCATTTCCGTGAAACCACGATTGGGCAGGTCCATGCCATGAAGTCATGCTGTACGTCCACCTCCAAGCACTAGCCGGTTAATAACCTCAGGAAGGTGAGGCGTGAGAAGACCTTCCTTCCGTTTGGAACTTGTTCTACCCTGTAAACTATTTCATCAGAACATGTATTCACCTGTGTTGTCTTTAAAACAGACTCTCCAGATGAGCTATAGGTGGGGGGCGGTCAGGAGCAACTCTGCGCAGCGTCTAGTACATCTCCCTGTCAATCAGTGTGGAAGGACCCCCAGGGGAAGGAACACGGCACACTGTCAGTTTAGATGGAAATGGGTTTATGGATTGAAGATATTTACTTGCTGTGAATCTTCTGTAAAATAGCCCTTCTTTGAAGGTTGTTATCAGCGCCAGGCATGGTGATGCACTCCCCTGCAACTTGTTTATTCCGATCCGAAGGGGACGGCACCTGTGCAACTGGTACCAGCTCCACGTGCAGCCCAAGTTCTCTCTGTCTCTCTCATCAAAACAAAGTGAGTTTGCAGCTCATTCGTGCATTGTCTTCATGTGGTTTCAATCCAGAAATTGATTCCACAGAAAACCCACTTGACGGGTGTCTGACCTGGGATGCGCAGTTACTTGATCTTTTTTAAAAAAATTTTTCAGTTCTGCCATTTTGAGATCTTTTCAGGACCATGCCTGAAGCTGTTCTCCTGTAGACTTGATTCTGCACAAAACCAAACGTATCTGAACAATTTCCTTATCCCCTGTATCTACATGGACAGTTCTATTGGTTTTGTATCAGGCAAACTTCAGAGTGGAATTGATTGGATCATCGGGGTGCAGGCTATCCAAATTGAAGGAGTGGTAAAAGCTAATGCGGTATTGACCTCTGTTACGAAATGTTTCTCACCATGAAATGAGGCCCACATACATCACTCTGAAATTCCACAGAGCTGTGGTGGTGTCATTCCAACAGGCCACCTTCTATTGCAATGAATGAAACTTAATGAGATCAAGAAACCTACAAACCGTATTGCATTTTTTTTGTTCCTAAAAAAATTGCAAAGCTATAAATCGACACTGCTGTTGGGGGCCAGCAAACTTGCAGATATACTTTCTCCATCTGTTGGAATCCCACAAACATTTTTGAGTCTTCCAGCATACATAGCTGTCTTGCTGTTAAAATTCCAAGACCCGTTATGGTCTTATGAGCCAGGAAGTCAGACTCGGGAAACGATGGGGCCCCATTGTAGACGTTCAAAACCGGCAGAGGATGCTGAGTTAGAAGGGCCTTCCGATTGTATCTGTAGAGAATAAGGTAGGGATGCTTCCCATATCGTAAGGGCAATACGGCGCCTGTCTTGGGTCCTGTGGTGTTCCTGGGGGTGATTCTGTGTTCCATACGGCTCCTCTATACACAGAAAACCACTGAGTGCACGCTCAGTGTTTCATTTGCCCTGAGTCCGACCTCCTGTGTGAATGCAGAAGTGTTCCAAGGTGGACAGTGAGAGCCCTAACCGAATGGGTCTCTCTTTGTTGGAATGGACCGACCAGTGGCTACTGTAGGCGTGGGCATGTCGGAGGAGGCGGGTCCCTGGGGGTGTGCCCTGGAAGGGTTTATCTTCTCTGTGGTCCTTCCCCACTCCACCTCTGCTTCTGACCCCACTATGAGCTGAGCAGATTTCCTCCACTTGCTCCTTCCGCCATGATTTTCTCCCTCGCCTTGGGCCCCAAGCAGTGGAGTTGGCCATCTATGCACGGAGACCTCTGAAACCATGAGCCGAGATCCTTGTCCCTCCTTCAATATTGTTGCGGTTGGATATCTGAGTCACAGCCACACCAAAGCGAATACAGACATATTTCCCCGACCCTGAGAGACATCTCGGCCACCTCTCACAGCTTGCCAGACATCTCCAGTCGTGGGGAAAAGTCTCTATTTTATGATGGTCATTTTCCAGTATCGAAAAGTCGTTCCAAAGTTTAGTTTCAGATTAGGGTGCAATGAAACTTCCGTTCGGATGACGACTCCTTATTTGCTCGCATCCCCATCAGCCCAATGGCCCCGAATTCCAGTATTCTCGTTTCCATGGGCCACTTTGGGAGTGTCACGAGGCCAGTGTCTTCCCTCTTCATCTTAAGGGACAAGCCAGGGTGCCCAGGGAGTCTTCTCATGAGGGCAGAGAACGTGGGGCACCACCGTCTGACTTCCCAGAACAATCCCATTGACCTGTTTGTTGGCCGAGAACCAGTTCTTGGCTCAAGGTCTGGAGAAAGATGTCTAATCGCATGACATCAAATATTAGTTTTGAGAGAAAAAGGGTTCATTTTTAAAACGTGATTCTCTTTCACGTAATTAACTAGACCCAATTACTTCACGACGAGTGTTCCAGCTTGGTTTTCCAAACCTTTTATTGTGCCACCTGGAATCATTTCAGCCCGCGGGGTCGACGTATTAGGGATCAATATCATAAAATCGCTCCACTACCCTGCCGCTCAGTCAACGTCTCTTTGAAATGGTTGAGTGTGACATAACGCTGAGTCCTTTTGAATGAAAGCAAAAAAAACGTCCTGTTTGCCGTGCAGAACAAATGAAGGCTTCGTCCAGGGACGGCCTAAGTGAGGCTGTGAGGTGTGGCCTTTCTTATCTCAGAACTCAAAGGTTCCTTCCCCTTAGAGCTCTCAAAAGCAAATCTCAGCCTCCCTGTGACTTCTGTTGAAGTCTCTTGCCCTCAGCAAGACCCAGGCCTGTCTCCCCCAATACCTTAAAGAACACATTACTACACAGGATCCATTCTTCCAGGGCCAGGATGTCATCTTGCATTTGCAAAACAAGGTTCCGCTTCTGTAAGGAGGTATTTCCTGCACCATTGTGTCTAGAAGCCGCTGGGTCTTCTGCGTCAACAGACCTATACCCGGGACTCCAATCCCAGTGCGGGGACACTGAGTACGACATTGCCGACGTCTGATGGGAGAGAGATTTGGGGAGAGTTTTCTTTCAGGGACTCTGAAGTTTCAGCCAAGCACGCGGGCTCGAGTCTGTCTTAGGACACAGCTAGACTGAGACATACCATTTGTCCCACCCGTTTTCAGGGATCTCCAAGGGGGTGTCTTTGTTTTGTTTCTTGATCTGACTCTAATTCCCGAGTTGATTGACTATACAGCAGGGTGCCGTTTTCCTTCCATGCCGGGGATGACTTGTTGATTTGGAGAGAGAGAAGCTGGTGTTCTGGGTAGCCTGGGAGGCTCTAGAGACACCAACGGGTTGCCTTGGCTCCATTGCTCATCAGATTCCCGAGCTGCAGATGACCTTAAGAAAGGAGCTAAGTCAAGATATCCTAACCTCATATAGAGCTTTCATTGTGTTTTTTTTTTTTTTTTAAAAATTGGTGCAAAACAATGAGATCCTATAGTTGGTTATTTTTTTTTAAATATTTATTTCTTAGTTGTAGTTGGCCACAGGGACCTTTATTTTATTTATTTATTTTCATGTGGTGCTGAGGATCGCACCCGGGTCCCACCCGTGCTGGGCAAGCGCTCTACCGCTGAGCCACGACCCCAGAGCCCCCGATAGTTGGTTTAATTTGTGGAATATTTATTCATGCACATGACATCATCTGATCAATCTCAATTCCCAGCAGGGCTGTTTAAGGAGCATGGAAGAGTGGGTGTATCCTAATGGGACCCTCACAAAGGGAATCTGTGCATCTTCTTTGAGGAGGTCTGTAAAATAACATGCACCCCCAGAAGAGGACTGGCTTGTGTTCCTGCTTCTTGCAAACAGTTATTTCGTGTTCAACTCTCTGTGTTATTCTATATGTACCAGAGAGGAAAGGTCACCCCCACCGTCGGATTTCAGGAGATAGAAATGAGTCGTTACAGATCAGCCCAAAGAAAACAGGCATCGATTTTCTCTAGAGGAAAATGCATTTCATTTCCAAGTAAAAAGCAGTCCCCTTTTTTCTCAGCAAAAGCAGGGAGGAAAAAATGTGGGCAGATGAGCCAAGCGGCTGCCCCCCACCTCCTGCCTGGAGAAGGCTTCGCGGCAGTGAGGTCTCAGGACGCTCCGCAGGAGGGGGAGCCCTGGCAGACCCTGAATCAGGTCTCTTCCGATCCTCCTAAACCAAACCACCAAACCAGGTCGGCATCGGGTGGTGGCAAGAGAGAGGCCGGGCTCCCGCCGACCCCGGGACAGTGGGGAACAGGGTCATGCAGCTACCCGCTGGGTTGAGACAGGAGTCGCCTGAAGTTGGGCTCATTAGCAACCTGTCCGCTTTCCCCGTTTGCAGGACCCCTGGGTGATGGAAGGTTCCTTGTGGCCTTTCTTTCTTTCTGTTGTTGGTGAGTGGTGATGTCAGGCTAAGGTGTGCGTGCACATTCGTTTAAGAAATCTTCCTAAAGTGACTCTTCCAAGAAGAGAATGTCCGGGGGCAGGAAAGGCTGCAAACAGTAAAATATAACCCCCCATTTTCCCGGTACTCAGGTAGACTGGTATCACTAGAATTCTCCTCCTTTTTTTTTTTCTTTTCTCTCCCCGTCTTTGGAAATGTCCCCATCTGGGCACCTCCTCCCCATTTAGCCTCTGCGTTTACAGAGCACTTTTACACACGCCAGGTTCCTGATCCACGCGTCCCTTTTAGCTGCCTCTCTGCTGCCACTCAATCATCCAGATGGTCTTTTAATAGAATGACAAGCATTGGTCTCCGTTGGAGGTCTTCCCAGGGACCAGAGATGGCGTCACCCAGGAGGACGGTCACCGGGGTGCCTTTCGGTGGCGGGGCTGCTGCCAACCTTCACGGTTCTGCAGATGGACTCCCAGAGTGTCCAGCCCAGCTGCAGATGAGCACCCCCTGCAGAGGAGACTCCAGACCTCTACCCTTTCCCAGCCAGATAATCTGAATGAACCGTATGTCCACCACGTGGGCGAGACGTCCCAACATTCTTTCTTTGAGGCGTCCTGTGGCAGTTCCAGAGAAACTCCCCTAACCTTGACCACAGCCGGTTGAAAGTCATGCAAGTGAACGTGACCAAAGGTGTGCAGGTGGAACATCCAACATGACAGATTCTCTCCAGTGATACTTGACGGTAGGACATATTTTGACATATCGTGCATACGGGGAGTGTAACTTCCCATTATTGTTGTGGTTGTACACGATGTGGAGTCCCACTGGTCATGTGTTCGTATATGGACACAGAAAAGTGTCTTATTCCACTGTCTTTACCATTCCCATCCCCCCACCCCTCCCATTCACGCCACTGAACCTCCACTCCCCCCTCTGTCTAGTATGTGTTAGCACCCACGTATCACGGATACCATGTGGCCTTTGGTTTGGGGGGATTGGTTTATTTTGCTTAGCATGACAGTCTCTAGTCCTATCCATTTATGGGCAAATCCCATCATTTCATTCTTCTTTAAGGCTGAGTAATATTCCAATGTGTATATAGACCACATTTTTTTTTTATCCATTCATCTATTGAAGGACACCTAGTCTGGTTCCATAGCTTAGCTGTTGTGAGTTGAGCTGCTATAAATATTGCTGTGGCCACGTCACTATGGTCTGCTGATTTTAATTCCTTTGGGTATAAACCAAGGAGGGGGATAACTGGGTCTAATGGGGGTTCCATTCCTCAGGAATTTCCAAGGAATTTCCATGTTGCTACTGGGTGGTTTTCAGTACTAAGTCAAGTCAAATGCAACACCTAACACATATTCACTAGATTTTTCTTTTTCTTTTTTTTTTTAAATTTTTCTTCCTTTCCACTTTATTTCATTGCCGTTTATTAGTTTTCACTTCACAGTTTTTCTTTGTTCCAAGAGATCCCCTCACCCTCCACTTGATTGTACAATTGTGCTTAATTGATTCTTCCACTTAAATTGTACTTCATCCTGCAACTTCAAAGGTAAAATGCGTAGGCTGTTCTGACCTTGGCATTATTCACCTGACCACGTGAGCAGTAGATTTTCCCTGTTGGTTTTCCCGTTATATTTGGAATCCAATTTGAAACCTTCTTCTCCGGAAATCATCACAAAAATCAATGATGGTTTCTCCCGATGGGATAAAATGTGAAACAAAATTGTAGTTGGGAGCTACTCAGCTGAACCTTTATTTAGTGAATATTATGTAGAGACTGTGTTGTCGAACTATACCGAAAAGCACTGACGAATAATAGCTTTTGCTGTTAACTTTTCTCAGAGATAACATAAATCCCGGGAAAGCTATTGCCATATTACTTTAATGCCATAAGCTCTGTCTACTTCTACTTATTTGAATGCACTCAACAGAACCAAAACTGAAGGTAGCAATTCCTAGCTGAGATCTAAACCTTTTGCTGGTTCTAAAGTCAATACGGTCTCATTGTAAAGGGCCAAACACTAAGTATATGAGGTTTTGTGGGCCAGATAATTTGGGTTTTAACGACTCGACTTTGCTCTTATGGGAAGAGAGAGGCCAGAAATGTGTAATATGTAGAGACAGAGGTGTGACTGTGTTTCAGTGAAACTTTATTTTTGAAGGCAGGTGGTGGCTCCTGTTTGGCCACAGGGCCACAGATTTCTGTTTCCTGAATTATACCATCATTTCTCTTTAAAATAGTACATATTTTCCCTTCTTATGTATACAAATTTTCCACCACTATGTGATTTTTTTTTTTTTGTACCAGGAATTAAATTCAGGGGCATTTGACCACTGAGCAACATCCCCAGCCCTGTTTTGTATTTTATTTAGACACAGCATCTCACTGAGTTGCTTACAGCCTCACTTTGGCTGAGGCTGGCTTTGAACTCGCCATCCTCCTGCCTCAGCCTCCCGAGCTGCTGGGATGACTACCTACTGTTGAGCAAAGTTCCTGAAGATAAAATAAAATTTGCAAATTTCATTTGTAAATTCATTTAATTCAGGGTAGACTGCTCGTGGGCCATATGCCGATGCTTGCAGGTTCTGAATTGTGAGGCAGGATTGACATTTTTGCAACAAGTTTAAACTTCCTCTATCAGAATAAACTCAAGTGACTGAAAAGGTTGCACTTGAATTTTCCGTCTGTTTGTCAATAATCTCTTCTCCAGTGGGCGGGAAGCGTTCTGGTAGATGGAGGTGATACAGCAGAGTCCTACCATTAAACAGGAGGGAACTTACTGTTCAAATAGATATGCAGGGCTCGGGCTGGGGCTCAGTGGTCGAGCACTTGCCTAGCACGTGTCAGGCACTGGGTTGGGTCCTCAGCACCACATAAAATAAATAAGTAACTACAATGACGTTATTAAAAGTAGATTTGTCATCAATAAGTCAGGAGGAAATAAAAATACCCTTTGTGGCCCAAGATGCAGTAACTTGATAGATTGTATTTATTGTCCATCAGTGGGTTGTTCTGATTGGTATGCACGCAGATTCCCTCTTGTACAAACGATGGAAGCCGTGATAAATCTGATCCTTTCCACTGGGCGAGTTCTCAAGTGCTAGATATTACTCTTGAGTCTGTCCGTGAGTTATCTTATTTGATCTTGTCTTGATGAATGTGCGGTTGGTAATGCAATTATCCAAATTTACCCAGGAAAAAAACGGTGGTGGTGAATTTTTTTCTGAAGGACACTGATTTGGGTCAAGGATTTGAGTCAACACAGTTTGACTTCTTCAACCCAGAGCTGTACCACTTCATAACAAAGTCAAGGACATCTGTGACTCTAAGCAGTACAACTTGAGTGTCTCCGTCTGCTTTCTATTGCTGCAGTTAAATACCACACACTAGGAATCTTTTAAAGAATAGAGGTTCGTTTAACTCTTGCTTCTGGAGGCTATATGTCCAAGAGCATGGCGCACTCATCTCATGAGAGCCCTTCTTGCCGCAGCATAACATGGCAGAGGGCGGCATGTGCTGAGTGTGCCAGAGAGGGCTTCCTTTGGTAATCCAAGGTTCAGTCCCTGGTGGGCCGACTCCATGGCTCTGGCCCAAGGGGAGCAGAACAAGATGGCGGCAGGGCCTGGAGGAAGAGAGCAGCTCAGGACAGGGCACCAGGGAGCAGAGAGAGCTCTACTCACCAGGGACAGGACAGAGACCCCAAAGGCACAGCCCAGGGACCCCCTCCTCCAGCCGCACCCCACCTGCTGCAGTCACCGCCCAGTGAGTCCATCCAAGTGGATTAATCCACTATTAGTCTACACCCTGTGAGTCCATCCAAGTGGATTAATCCACTTATTAGTCTACACCTCTCACAACCCACTCATTCCACCTCTGGACCGTTTATATGGGCTCATGGTTTCCAAGGCTCAGTCCATGGTGGGCTGACTCCATGGCTCTGGCCCAAGGGGAGGCAGAACAAGATGGCGGCAGGGCCTGGAGGAGGAGAGCAGCTCAGGATAGGGCACCAGGGGGCAGAGAGAGCTCTGCTCACCAGGGACAGGACAGAGACCCCAAACACACCCCCCCCAAGGACATAGTCCTCTAGTCACACCTTTTCTGCCTGTAGTTACCACCCAGTCAATCCCCATAAGCAGATTAATCCACTGATTAGGTTATAACTTTCTTAATCGGATCATTTCAGTTCTGAAAATTCTCGCCCTGTCTCTCACACAAGTTTTTAGGGGATGCCACATATCCAAACCATAACAGGTAGGATGATTTTAATGTCCAAAGTTGTCGTTGTGTAGAATTTTGGCAGAAGCTGGTTACTTTCCGTTAAAAATATACTGATTCACCTTTGGTAGCTCAGCCCTTCTCACAGTGAGATAATAAACTGAGAGTTAAGAGAAGTGAGTGTGTACCAGCCAGGGATATAACGAACTTCTTGTCAGAAATTCCAAACATGGTCGCTAAACTCTTTATCCAGTTTAATGGTTCTTGCCTATTAAGTCACTGTCACCAGAGACGTCAAAGCACTCGTTGGGTTTACCAAGGCTCTGCTTTGGCCACTGTACTGGGGGAAGGCAGTTGATATAAAAGCAGTCTTTTCAGAGTCTAAACTTGGTGAGAAGCACATTCTTGCAGCAGACTCAAGGCTTCTGACTCTGTCGGTTCAGTAGAGTCTTGGACTCCATGAGTCTTGGTTCCCGGGGAAGCAGGGCATCCCCCCCCACCACCACCTGGGAACTTGTGACCTAAAGATATTTGAGAAAATGGGTGGAAACCACGTGCCTGTGTTTTCCTTTTCAAGCAAAAGCTCAGACTTAATGGATGCATTTCAACCCTTCCAGGTCCCCGAATCTTGTCATAAATGATGTCTTGGAATCCCATCTCTGTTTGAACTCTTGGGTCTCCAGGTGTTACGGTTCAGATGGGTGACATTGGGTCATGTGTGAGAAAATACAAGAACGTTTAGAGGTGAAATGATTGAGTTCTGACAACCTTAACCCAATCAGTGCGTTAATCCACTGATAGAGATTAACATGTTGGCAAGTATAGGCAGATGGGGTGTGGCTGGAGGAGGGGGTCCCTGGGCTGTGCCTTTGGGGTCTCTGTCCTGTCCCTGGTGAGCAGAGCTCTCTCTGCTCCCTGGTGCAACCTAATAGTGGATTAATCCACTTGGATGGACTCACTGGGTGTAGACTAATAAGTGGATTAATCCACTTGGATGGACTCACTGGGTGTAGACTAATAAGTGGATTAATCCACTTGAATGGACTCACTGGGTGGTGGTGACTGCAGCAGGTGGGGTGTGGCTGGAGGAGGGGGTCCCTGGGCTGTGCCTTTGGGGTCTCTGTCCTGTCCCTGGTGAGCAGAGCTCTCTCTGCTCCCTGGTGCCCTGTCCTGAGCTGCTCTCCTCCTCCAGGCCCTGCCGCCATTTTGTTCTGCCTCCCCTTGGGCCAGAGCCATGGAGTCGGCCAGCCATGGACTGAACCCCTAAAAATATGAGTCAAAATAAAGTTTTCTTCCTCTAAGATTTTCTTGTCAGATCTTTTGGTCACAGCAACACAAAAATCTGACCCAAACACCAGGATTGGTTACTTTACCACAATGACTCATTTACTAAGTTGTTTATTTTGCTTTATGTTTTTATCTGAAATAAAAGAAAAAAATGTGGTTGGAAGGCCCTAGCTTTAATCAACCCAGACATTTTCACTGATTAAAGATACTTGTATTACCAGAAAGACAAACTATGAGTGTGGTTCTGCCGGTCTTCTGTTAGTTCAAGGTAATATCCTCTTCAATATCCCCTTGGGACTCCTGAGGAAATTGTAGGCACTATGCTTGACACTCAAAAATTATAAAGTAAAACGGAAAACAAAATGGAACTTCTATTTCTCATACAGGAGAGCCCATATAATATCGTCCGTGCGAAAACAGATAAAATGCAAAATGATAATCACTTAGTGCAGGTATCTTTAAGGTAAAGAGAAGACAGGTGTGTGCGCACATAATCTTAGAGAGCTTATTATAAGAGATGATTTTAAACATAAAAGATGTAAATATGTCTATGTTTGGAAATATAAGCCTATATGTATATAAAAGATTTAAATATAAATCTACGTTTAAATTGCATTTAAATATAAAAGATTTAAATATAACTCTATATAAATCTATGTTTAAATCTTATTTAAAAATAAAAGACTTATTTAAATAAGACTATATTTAAGTCTTTTATACTTAAATAAAGTTAAGGTATAAAGTGAAAATTTTAAATATAAAAATTCGGGCAAGGAAATGGGTATTAGCATGCTAGGGAGTGTATCCATCACAACCCGTGGGAATCTGTTGAAGGCTGGAGACTTGGGCTAAACTTGTACTCAACTAGGGACCTTTTGGCCCACTCCCTTTTCTGCTTATGATTTTAGACCTCTTGACATTTGTTTATGGTTTTGAATCATGGCCACATCCACTTATGCTTTAATATGGTTTTGGACTATAAAAGGTGTACTCAAACCACGGAACGGCGTGGAAGGGTGTAGACTTGTAGCCTGCCCTTGGCCCACCAGCTGGTGGACTGGACTGGACCAGTTGATGAATAAAGTTTCCCCCTCCGGCTTTAAGATGGTCTCGGTGATTTATTGCAATCTTGCCTTAACCTCTGCAAGTACCAGTAGCACTGAACCCTACAATACTGGTTTTCCCTCTGCACATGCATCCTTATGCTTAAGTTATTTTATTAATTAGAGGTCAACAGCAATAATACTAAAATAGAGAAGTTTTAGCAACGTGCAGTAATGCAGTTATCAGCTTCATTCCTTTATGTTTGGGACCATTTCCAGTAGAATGAGGGTAACGTGAGCACAGCACTGAGACACCTGCACAGTCAAGCTCATGACCTAGGACAGTTGCTAAGAGACCAATGGGCAGGTAGTGCATGCAGCTTGGCTCTCCTGGACAAAGGACAGCTCACCTCCTGATAGAACAGAGCGGGACGAGACGGGATTTCATTGTGCTGCTCAGATTTGTGTGCAATGTAAAAATAGTGAGCTGTTGATTTCCAAAATTGTCTTTGGAATATTTGCAGGTGGAAGATGACCGTGGATGACCAGAACTGGGAAAGCAGAGCTGCACAGAGGGTAGGTCTGCCCTGGCCGTGTTTGCCTGCTGGAGTGGTTATCCTGTTAGCAATGTGGAGAATGGATTATTGAAAGAGGTGGGGAGGCCGGTGTCTGCTTGGGGGAGCAGATAAGACATTGAGAGTCCTGAGTGCCTGGGAGTAAGTGGGGGGGGATGATACATTAAATGAAGAAATTGAAAGGAAAATGTCTATATGTACATTTAGAAGGTCAAATTAACAGTACTTAGTAGCCAATTATATTTGGAGTTTAATGACTTGCAAATCCATGAAGAAGCAGTTATCAGAAGATTAAAGTCTCACCTCCTTTCTTAGCATGGGACAAAGGAAGGATCGCAAGAGGGACAGCATGTTTGGTGAAGGGGGTGGAGATGATGGGATGAGTTAGGTCTGGGGTAGAATGAATTTGAGAGGTCAGGAGCTGGCGTGGCTGACTGCTGACTGAGCTGCCAGCCTGAGATGCTTGCTCCTAGGGTGGCGGGGCGTAAGGGCCAAGCAGGGAACACATCTGGGGGTTCACAATGCCTGCACAAACCTGTGTTGTCTGTATGCTGGACCAGAAAGAGGGGGCTCAAGTTTGCACCAAGACCAATCATGCAGGCACGCTGGTGTCAGAAGTGGGAAGGTCTAGCAGCTGCCTCCACTCTTCTTGCTCACGTATTGGTGATGCTTCTCTTTGGAATTACGAGCCCATTTAAGCCAAGGGTCTCGTGGGACGAAATGTGCTGTGTTGCTCACATGGTTTATTTTTCTTTTCACAAATCATGATGATTAAAATAATGTAAAATGAGTACTGAAATCATCACACGGACGCATAATGTAGTGTATCGGTCTCATAAGGAAATACAAGAGTCAAAGCAAAACAAATATCCAGGTAGGCTGGACCCTGACTAGTGGTAAACTCAGGATGCAGACAAAGCTCTGTATGTAGGTGCAAGACGACGTCGCTCAGCCTGTTTGAAAGGCCACTGTCTGCATCCTGAGACTCCTGGCCCCAGCTCCGAGTCTCCAGGGTCCGATCTCTTCCTTGTCTTCCCTTCCTGGTTTAAGGACAAGTCACCACCCTCTGTCACTAGAGGGTCAATTCTAGTGCATTTGCACATAGACATCCTTCCCCTGGTGATCCAAACTACCCCCAGTGAGGACTGACCCGCCAATATGCAAATATCCAGGTGACTATAGATCCTGTCTTCAAGAACAGCCCCAACATCTGAAATCTCCCTTCCCTTGACCATAGTCCACATTTTATAATCAACACAGACTCTTGTGTTTTTCAGAAATGGAGTTTATTTGACTTTGACGACTGAGACCCATCAGCGACTCCAGAAATCCTTGTTCGAAAGTCCTACTGACTTTTAAGTAATGATGATGAGAAGTCCTGCTCACAGCACTTGTAAATTACAAGGTAATTGTAGACAAAGCCAGCGACGTGCCCTGGCTGTGCCATTCATTATCGTAGTGACACTAATTACAGCAATTAATCGTGATTAGTTATCATTAGCACACTATTAATTAATAGCAAGTAGTCTTTAGTGGAGCTAGATGACTAGGTGTTTGTTTTAACATGCCACCTCTCTTTTAATAAGCATTTTTAAACATTCAGCGTCAAGGAACATACAAAGTTTTTGAAAGCAGCAAATAAAACAGCATTCCAAATTGTTAATATTCCTTTAGTTGTTCAGATGAACTACATTTTTAAAATCTGCTCTAAGAATCCAAGACCCCTTTAAAAAAATATGTGAGCATTCAATTGTGATTCTCTATCAAAGTACCATCATGAAAGTTCCTTCTCGCCCTCTGCTTTCTTTACCTTCCTCAGAAGAAAACAAACATAAGGCGCTCAATGAAGCATGACATTATGCTAAATTGATTTTATGTTTAGGGAGTTTTAGTCCCAACAAGGAATGGAAGCAGACCCACGGAATGGTGGAACACTTCTGGCTGTAATCAGGCAGGAGCAGTTGGTGAGCCCGTCCTGAGCAAAGACATGATCGGAGGCTCCGTCAGGGACAGTGAACTTGCACCCTGAGTTTCTGGCATGATCCATTTCAAATTGTCTCAGGGAGGAAGTCAGAATCTTCCCTTGGAAAAAATAAAGTAGGCTCATCTTGGCAGAGGGGTGAACAACTTTTTTTAAAAGGGCTTAAAGTAAGAGAGAATTTTTCTCACTCTACTCAACATGAAATCGATTGTCTTCCAAGTTATGTTGAAGACATTTCCTAAAGAGGACTATTTAAAAAGTAGAATGTCAAGCCAGATGTGGTGGTGGCACACACCTGTATTCCCAGACCCGTGGGAGGCCAAGGCAGGAGGACTGCAAATTCAAGGCCAGCCTCAGTAACTTAGTGAGGCTTTGTCTCAAAATAAAAAGTAAGATGGGCTAAGGATATAGCTCAGTGGTAGAGCACCCCTGGGTTCCATCCTTGGTAACTAATGGTACTAATAAGAATCCCCAGTACCTAATAATAATAATAAGTAAAAGAGGCCGTTACTATGTACCAAGAGTGTCCATAGCAGTAGCTACAGTGAAATGACTTGCTGGGGTCGCCAGCCCCACTTAACAGCTCTGCGTGTTCCGTGGAATTCACAGTACAAAACACGTTTTAATCACGTTAACAGGTCTGCCAGTTTAGCTCACGGATCTGTCTCAAGTCATGACCATGAGGGTTTTGCATGTGTCAATAATCAGATCAAATCTTTCTACAACATATGTGTGCGTCAGAATATCACATTGTATACCATAAAGACACACAATTGTTGTCAGCCAAAGATTCATGCATTATGTTAACAAAGGTAAATGCAAAATTAATCTTCAAAAACTCATAAGCCAGGTGCCTTGGGGGACTTGTACCCTCTCAGCTACTGGGGAGGCTGAGGCAGGAAGCTTGCTCAAGTCAGTACTCGGAGGCCAGCCTGACCTACATAGCAAGACCCTGTCTCTTAAAGAAAAAGAAGTAAATTGCAGACATCGTTACACAGTGAAATAAAATAGTCTTTAAAACTATGTGAAGCGCAGAGTAAAAGAATAACCTCTACCAATATTTTTTAAATTAACTATTTGTTCCTGAATTGCTTATCACTTATTAAATTAATGGGGGAAAGTATTTTATATTGAAAAACACGAGGAAAGGATGTACTCTAGTAAAATCAAGATATTACTTGCATTTTGGTAGATGGATGGAGTTGGAGAATATCATGCTAAGTGAAGTAAGCCAATCCCCCCAAAAAACAAAGTCTGAATGTTCTCTCTGATAAGTGGATGCTGATTCATAATGGGGGGGACCTGGGAAAAATGAAATAATTTTGATGGGGCACAGGAGAGGGAGGGGTAGGGAGGGGGCATAGGGGCAGGAAAGATGGTGGAATGAGATGGACGTCATTACTCTAGGTACATGTATGACTGCACGTATGGTGTGACACTTCATCAGATGCAGCCATAAAAATACCAAGTTGTGCTACAATTGTGTACAATGCGTCAAAATGCATTCTGCTGTATATATACTTAATTAAAATAAGTTTAAAAATTGAAGTAGAATTAAATAATTCTCAAAAATAAATTTCAATTAAAGATCACTATTAAAAAAGAAGACCTGACCTGATAATTAGAACATCTAAATGCATTAAAGAAATTTATCACTTCCTGTTTCCATTAAAATGCGCCCATTAGTTTTATGAATGGTTTCCTATTCTAGTCAGTATTCTGAGCAGGTTTTTATTTTTCAAGCATGCAAATTGAATTTGCTGGAATTTGATTCATATTATCTCTTGATTTCACCCTAGTGATTTCTCTTATCAGACTAAATAAATATGCATATTGTTTACATTAAGTGGCAAACAGTAATTTCAGTTTGGAATGATAAAACGATGTTTGCTCTCTATCATCTGTATTTAAATAAATGCACTAATAAAGCATGCTTAGATTAAAAAAAGACTTTACTTGCATTTTGAAATAAAAGTGAAAAATACATTATCAGGTGATGTATCATTGGAATGTAGGAAATGCCCACACACACACACACACACACACACACACACACACATGATTTCTGAGACATTGCAGTACTAAGAGCACCAATTAGAAGAAAAGATGAAGAAAAATATAAGGATTTTGCAAATATTTTCTAGGAAGCCATTGAAAAATAAAAATGCATTAATATGCTGAGCTTAAGTTAATGAAAAGGCAGTTTGTGGGGGTTTTGTTTTGTGTTTTTATTTATTTGTTTTTTTCTGGTGAGCCTTGTGTGGTGATAGGTGAAGTGACAGCTACACAGAAATGTGAGACAGGAAAGGGAGGAAAGCAACAGATACGTTTGAGATATTTCCCTGCTTGTCTGTGACCATGGTTGCTTGACCCATGACTTTGGAGCTGTGGAGAGGCAGAACATCATGGTGGGATGTGGGTGGTGGAGCAAAGCTGTTACTTCATAGTGGCCAGGAAACAAAGAGAAAGGGGCCAAGGTTCTAATATTATCTTCAAGCGCATGCCCCCAATGACCTAGCCTCCTTCCACCAGGCCCCACCCCCAAAGACCTAGCCTACTTTCACCAGGCCCCGCCCCCAATGACCTAGCCTCCTTCCACCAGGCCCCACCCCCAAAGACCTAGCCTCCTTTCACCAGGCCTCGCCCCCAATGACCTAGCCTCCTTCCACCAGGCCCCGCCCCCAATAACCTAGCCTCCTTCCACCAGGCCCTGCCCCCAATGACCTAGCCTCCTTCCACCAGGCCCCACCTTTCAAACATTTCAAGTAGTACCACAGCCTGGCAACCAAGTCTTCAACAAGTCAGCTTTCAGGGGCCAATTACTTAAATCACAATACAAGCCCAGACAGAAAAGAAAACACAATGAATTAAAAATAAGAAAACTTTATGAGTTGTCTCCTCTGTGCTCCATCAGCCTCATGTCCTCCACTACACATAACTAATTTCACTAGTTTCTTGCAAACAGAAACAGGCGCTACCCTCTTTCCGTATCCCTATATAAAGACCAGACATTTGTGCAGATGCACATTATTAATAGTGTGGCTTCCTGTAGTTGGTTCAGCCATCTCTGCTAAGAGACACTGGAGTTGTTCCCAATTATTGATAAACTTACTTTGACTTGGTCACACTGTTGTCACTAGAGGAGGATCCAAGGCATTCCCCAAGAGGGGAACTAGGCACAAGCAGAGACTTATTTGGGAAAGGAAGGATCGCGCGCTTGGAAGAAAATGGACTGTGCAGGCTGTCTGCAGAGTGCCGAGCAAGCACCCTTTGCTGTGGAGTGGTCAGAGCTATACCGGGCAGGAGCTGGAAGTTGGGCTGGAGGTGGAGTCAGGGTGGAGTTATGCAAACACCCTCGCACAGAACCCCTGCCTCAAGCTCCTTTCTGACAAGCAGAAGGGGATTTCTGGTTTTGCATCCCAGTGATGTGTAGCATTTCCCGTATTGCATGGGTGTTTCTGCATTCCAGCTGTTTATGGGCATTTCCTACATTCTAATGATCCATGAGCACTTCTCTTTTGAGACTCAATTTCTTTTTTTTTCTTTTTTCTGTATCTCCCAATTTCTTTCTCACTGTCAACTACAAGAAATCAAACATCGATGAAAGCTTTTTCCTGTGCGTCTAGAACAGAAGAGATCCATCTGCGTAGCCTATGGTGGCTTTATGCTCTGGACATATGGAAAAGCCTTGATTTAATGTAGGACTATCATTGCTGAACCCGCAGCAGTATTTAGGCATCTGCCCCTTCTCCCCCAACCGCAGAAATGATTGGAAAAATGAAAACACAAATAAAGCCCAGCTAATCCATCAAGTCTGACAATGAGTTTGTTATTAATAAATGCCTTTGATGGTGTCTAATCCAGGCCAGCTGTTTAGAAAGGATACAAAGCGTGCAAGTCTGCATTGGTCCCCAAGTAAAGTGTCTTGTGGATGCTGCGTCCATTTCTCTCACTCCTATTTTTAGACATGAAAATATTGAACACGTTAACACATTTCAATGCAGCCCAGCCAAATTTGGGAGCAGGAAGCGGCTACACGCCACACTTTGTGTTCAAGTCTTGAGTTAGTTACTCATTTGCATTCATTGCCAATTGTGAGGTCTGACATGAGGTGCAGAGTCCTGGACATGCGCAGTCCCAGGATAGTCCTGCCTGGACACCCCAGGACGGGTGTACATGTTGTGTATAACGCAAGCTGTTCCCATGCAGGCCGCTCCCATCTGATCTCGGCACACCCTGAGCTATTGGTTATTGAACGTCTGAGTCCCTGTGTAGGACACACCGATGTTATGTTTTCATCTAAGCTCTCTGAAGCAGACCCAGCACTTCTGTGAGTCCAAAAATCAACAAATATTTGGCAGAATAAGCATCCTGAGGCTGAAATATCTGAATGGATGAACTCCTCTACAAGAACAGCTGGTCTGAAGTTTAACCGGATCAGGGACAAACAAACAGCAGATGAAGTGTGTGGTCACTCTACCGCCCTTCATCTGCTTTCCAAAAGGAAGACTATCAGATAAAGATGACTGATATTCTAACGCTTCTCTAATTGCTTCTGGTTGTTTACACCCAATGCCTACAAAGTGCAGGGTCTTTAACAATATGGAAAATTGGGTCACGTGCTGTTGTGAAATAACGAACGAGCCCCGGAACCTTCTAAGAGCAGATGCCATGCCAGGCCCAGGTTCAATCGCTCACGTTTCTTTATCTTTAGGATTTTAGGGACACTTTCAGAGTTAAAGGGAGCCAAAACTGGCAACGTGGAAGCCATTATCATGCGTCCACATCACGTCTCTCTGTTAGGATGAATCAGGTACCATTTGTCATCACTATTCGGTGGTGTAGGCAGACCCCAGCAGGTTCTCATTATTTCAAGGCTGGGACATGAAGGACCCAGGGTTGGATTCAAGCGGATGTGCGTGCCCCTCAGTTTTCCCCTTGACTGAAAACTTGACTCCTGATTCTTTGGTTCCCTGGGGCCCGGGGTTCCTCATCTGCACAGTGAACCCACACGGGGGCTTTCAAATAAATGTATCTTCATCTGACCTGGAATTTATTATTTCTAATTGAGGGTTTTTTCCCTGCCTCAATATGTCTGAAGCAGTATCCAGGACCCTCACAGGGCTAGAACACCTACAAAGCTGGACCCTGGAGTTCCCAGGGAGCACGGGAGTTCTGTGGCCGACTCCTGTGTCCCCCAACAGGCCCGGGGCTGTTCCCAGTCGGGTCATTCTGTGGCCCTGCAGAAGCTGAGTGCACCGCAGCTCCGTCCACCCAGGGCGACGTGGCCAGCACAGGCCAAAGAGGCAGCTCCCCTGAACTGACCTCCCTGGGGGGGGGTTGGTCAATGTCTGTCCCTCCCTGTTCCCCCATGGCACAGTCCTAAAGTGTGACTCCTGTTGGTCATTCTCCATGTCCTGACCTGCACAAGCAGGTCGCTTTATGGAATTCACTCCTGAGTCTGCAACATGGATTCATTGTGGAATTCACAGTTGCAGATTTCAGTATCGTTATATTTCAATGGCATCCTGCATTTGATAGTTTCCATCCGTTCTCAAACCCAGCTACGATGGGCTGACGGACTGACTTCCCTACCTGGGTGCCCGTCCAAGATGCATCCGGTGCTCACTCACGAGAGACCCTAGTCTCGAGATGCTCACCATATGAGTGAGATTTTACTTAATTCTACGTCCACTTCTGAACTATAACCTGGGTTGAAAAATATAGGTTTTTAAATGTTTGAATGACCAATGCCTTGACCAAGAATCAGGTGATTTGATTTTAGGTGTGCACACACAGCGTGTATAAAGTAGTATTTATATGAACTGACTTCCTCCACAAGACCCCTAAAACACAAGGAGTCAAATCGAGAATCCATAAATGGGATAGCGTCAAGCTATAAAGCTGCTTCATGGCAAAGAGAATAATCAGGAACATCAAGAGAGAGCCTGCGGCATGGGAGAAAATCTTTGCCGCCTGCACCTCAGATAGAGCATTCATCTTTAGGATACATAAAGAACTCAAAAAACTTAAGACCAAAAAAAAAAAAAAACCCCAAATAACCCAATCAATAAAAGAGGTAAGGAACTGAACAGACACTTCAGAAAAGAAGAAATACAATCAGTCAACAAATGTGTGAAAAAAATGTTTTAACATCTCTTCCGATTACAGAAATGCAAATTAAAACTACACTGAGATTTCATCTCACTCCAGTCAGGTGGTGATTATCAAGAATACAAGCAACGATAAATGTTGGTGAGGATGTGGGGGAAAAGGCACACTCATACGTTGCTGGTGGGACTGCAAATTGGTGCAACCACTATGGAAAGCTGGGTGGAGATTCCTCAGAAAATTTGGAATGGAACCACCATCTGACCCAGTTATCCCACTCCTCTGTTTATACCCAAAGGACTTAAAAATCAGCACTCTACAGCAACACAGCTACATCAATGTTTATAGCAGCTCAGTTCACAATAGCTGAATTATGAAACCAACCTAGGTGCCCTTCAATAGATAATGGACAAAGAAAATGTGATATATATATATATATATATATATATATATATATATATATATATATGTGTGTGGAATAAATGGATAAACACAGGAAGCCCACAATTTCCCCCTCTGCACCCTCCCACACCCCAAGATGAAGACCGGGAGGGACACTTCCCAATTCTCCTTTGTTCTTTCAGTGTGCACGAATTGGGCAACAGGGTTAGAATTCCATGTACGAGCAAATATCCAAGTGGGAAGTGTTCCGAATGACTCGGTGTGACCAGTCGGCTTAGTGGTGGGGCCTCAGGTCCTCGCCCAGGAGCGAGCAGCCCCTCTGATGTGCACCCACTCTCTGCCAGCCCCTGCCGGCCAACCTGATCAGCTGCTTGAAAGCATATGGCCCTGAGTCCTTGCAGGAACCATGATAAGAGACCCAGGGAGGGCATTTCTGGGAGAGATTAACCACTGGTTAGAGAACTTCCTGCGCCCCATGGCAAGAGCGTCCTGAGATTCACCTTGTTTTAAATAAGGGGAAGAATCTTGTGGTTGGGTCAATGGAGGGCGAGTTAGAGAAGAGGAATCAGTATAAACACCATGAAATGCATATTGACTGAGACTCATTCGGTCACCATTCATAACACTCAATTTTGCTTGATTTATGTTGGCGCGCCCTTAGCGTATTTGGTCACAACAAGCGTCTCTGTTCCAAAGTCTTTTCCGATGTCTTCCTTTGCTTTTTCAATGAGAGCATGGAACAAGTGAGTTCGAATGTTCCTTTCCCCCATAAAGTGATGAAACCCAGTACAAAACACTCCCACCTCAACGGAGCCCAAGAGAGGAACACACAAGGACTGATTTTGTAAGTCCGCTGGGTGCCGGGCGATGGAACCAGACAGCTACATGGGATTTCCCCAACAAGGCATGGGGATCGTTGGTTTTAGGTCAGGAGAACCCAGCTGTATATGCTTAAAACAGAAGTGATTTGCTTTGAGATAGGTGATAGATAGATAGATAGAGATGATAGATAGAAGATAGGTAGATGATAGATATAGATGATAGAATAGATCAATTGAAAGGATAGATAGATGATAGCATAGATAGATAGCTACCTAGATACTTAGATGGATGGATAGATGGATGGAAAGATGGATGGATGGATGTTTGGATGGATGGATATTCAGATATTTGTGGTATTTATATTTTGTGGAATTTATATATGGAGGTTCACACAGAAAATTCTTGACACGGCATAAATTTCATTCTTATCCATTTATCTCCCTGTGCATGAATATGTCTTTGGTTTGGCATGTTCTTGTTCTCTGTTATACCCAAAGTCGTGCAACCTGCAAACTCACCATGACCCACGTCCCCAGGAAGTCAGGACTATGTCAGCCATGGGCTGTCATTTTTCCCCCCACTTTCTCAAAGCCACCCGGTCCCTCCTGCAGTCCACTTGGAGACTTAGACACTTTGTCCTACCTGATGTCATACTCTTCTACATGCCTGAGATCACATTGGTGAATTCAACAGTGTATTATGGAAAAAATAAATCTGACCTCGGGCCATCTAGGGCTCAGTTTGTGTATTTGTCCCTTGGACATTTAAGCCTCTAAGTTTGAGGAAATAGGAAAGATGCCGGCGCAGCCCGAGGTGTGAAGTCACTTTCGTTTAGGAGAGAAAGGAAGCTCTGGCAAGAGGGTCTTTGGTGGTAGCAGATGTCTTTGTGATTAATTCTCCGTAAAGAGGACAGAAACACCATGTGGCACTTACTGGATCCTGTGGACGGGTAGGAAAGTCCCTCCTGGGAAACTTTGATTCAGGGCAGACTCCATCCAAAGACCCGCAGCCCTGACTTCAGACCCTTCCCTCAACCCCTGGAGGAGAGTGAAGGGGCAGTGGGTTTTCAACCAGGAAATGAGGATTCCGGCCATGGCTGTGCCCCCCAAGAAAGTCACGGGACCTACCTGGAGCTCAGCTGGACCCTCAGTGGAAGGAGTCGCCTGCTTAGATGACGAGCCACACCTGTTCACACCTGCTCTTCAGGTTTCAGCGGCCTGGGCCATTCCATAGCAAATGTCCCCCCCTCGGGGAAGCCTTCCTCGATCCCAGGCCTTGTGACAGTGATATGATTCCCTGTGGGCCCCTGGGTCTCCTCCAAATGACCTCTTTCACATCCAGAGATGGCTAAGGGACGTGCACCCGTCCATGCCTGACACCCACATGCCTGAGCGACGGACCCAGGGCCCAGTCGCTTCCCATGAGTCCATGTTGCAGCTCTGCACTTCACCACCGGCAGCTCTCGGGCTTTTTTGGTGCAGAAGGACCAAGTGACACAGTAAGACCACGTCTCCAGGTCAGGGTCTTGCTGCTCAGAGCGTGGCCCCAGGCCAGCCGCATTGGCAGCCCCCGGGGGGGGGGGGGGTCTTATTAGAAGTGCAGAGCCTCAGGCTTTGCCCAGACTGAACCACTGAATCCACATGTGCATGCCAACACCTTCCCCGTGAGTCTCTTTGTGTTTTTGTGGGTGTTCTAGACACACACACACACACACACACACACACACACACACACTAAGGCGGTACTTCTCAAAGGCCAACCGCCTGTTGTATTACGGTTCTTCAGGGAAACGGAAATAGTAAGATCAATACCTGTGAATCTATAGCATATCTATGGATTATATATCGATGTATTTAGCAAGTACATATATATATATATATATATGTAAGCGTGTGTGTGTGTGTGTGTGTGTGTGCGCGCACGCTGGAGCGGGGAGGCTGGGGAGAGTACCCGTCTTCCTATGAGCAGCCTAGAGCTTTCTCATCTATTTGCAAAGACACCCACACGGACCACCCTACAGCGGACACCCTCAGTGAGTCCTGCACACACAGTGATCCCAGGTCCACCTGGACCTCAGGAGTGGTTGCACATAGTGCTTCAGTACTGTGGTGGGTGCTCTTCTCAGAGTCATGGAGTCGGCCAACCATGGACTGCACCTCTGAAATCATGAGTCCAAGTAAACTTTTCTCATTTAATTGTTCCTGTCAAGTCTTTAGGTCACAGCGGCATAACAGCAGGCGCTGGGTCTACCTCTTCTTCCAAAATGGCAAACAAAAAGAAGGGACTTATTCCAGTTCAGATTTCAGGTCTACAGTGACATCTCAGTCAGCTTTCCGGCACTGTGACACAATACCTGAAATTAAAAAAAAAAAATTCATAAAAAGCAAAGATTTGTTTTCGCTCACAGTTTTGAAGTTTTCAGTCCATGACTGGCTGCCTCTCTTGGCTTTGGGCCTGCGATGAGGTGGCACCTCAGGGCAGAAACATATGGTGGAACAAAACCACTCACCTCATTGCAAAGAAACTGAGGAGAGAAAGGAGCGGACCTGTGTCCCACAATACCCAATAGGGCACACTCCCAGTGACTGAAGTCCTCCCACTAAGCCCCACCTCCTAAAGTTCTACCTGCTAATAAAACTATCCTGAGAACTAAGCCTTTGATACATAGACCTTAGGGGATATGCAGGACCCAAATTATAGCAAATGCTTGTACGTCTCAGCATAAGTATATCCCAGATAATATTTGAATTGCCCTTGTATTTTTAAAGTAGTTGTTTTTCCTGAAATTTAACTTGATATTTTGTATTTTATCTTGGAATCCCACCTGACTCTCAGCTCTTGACTTAGTACCTAGCCAAGATGGAATGTTCAATACATTTTTTATTTTTTATAATTTTATTTCTCCTAATGAGGTGTACATGACAGTGGAAGATATTTTGACATATATGGAGTATAATGTCTCATACTTCTGGTTGTATGTGATGTAGAATTACTTTGCTTGTGTAATCATATATGCACATAGTAAAGTCCAATTCATTCTACTATCTTTCCTATTCCCATCCCCCCTCCTTTCCCTTCCTTCCCCTTTCTCTAACCCAGAGTACTCCTATTACTCCCTAGCTCCCCCTTATTGTGAATTAACATCCACACATCAGAGAAAACATTTGGCCTTTGGCTCTTTCATTTAGTTTGCTATTCTCCAGTTCCATCCATTTACCAGCAAAAGCCATAATTTTGTTCTTCTTTATGTGTGAGTAATATTCCATTGTGTATATGTACCACATTTTCTTTATCCATCTGTTGAAAGGCACCTAGGTCGGTTTCATAGTTTAGCTATTGTGAATTGAGCTGCTATAAACATGGATGTTCCTGTCACTGTGGTATGCTGATTTCAAGTCCTCTAGGTATTTGCTGAGGGGTGGGAGAGCTGGGTCACATGGTGGTTCCATTCCAAGTTTTCTGAGGAGTCTCCATCCTGCTTTCCAGAGTGAGGAAAAAGGTCATCCCTGTCTTGTTCCAGTTTTTAGAGGCAATGCTTTCAATTTTCCTCCATTTGGAATGATGTTGGCCTCAGGTTTAGCATAGTTACCTTTTGTAACACCGATGTTAACATTTGTGTTGCATGAATTGTTACATTGTTAACATTTGTGTTGCATAAATTGTTACATTGTTAACATTTGCACGTCACCATTTTGCATCTCTGGCAGAGGACTAAGCATGCGAGGTATATAAAGGGAGATGATTTGCAGAGAAAGACACACTGAGAAATCAGAACCTACCCGCTTTTAACCAACTTGGGAGATGGTTAGGAGTGGCCGATAAAAAAGCCCCAGACATAAACGAGGTCCTTGGCTGAAAGAAGGTGGGGAGTTGCCCTCAGGGAAGTTCCTCTGTGACCTTGAGCTCCCTGAAGAGTCCTTAAGATGGGGAGCTGTGTGCAGGTGACTGGCGGAGATCCAACTGGCTCCTGAAGTGCTCCGTGTCTTCTGAGCTGACAGGTGCAGTTGTTTTCTGTTGAAAACCAAAGAGGGCAATGGTGTGTACTTGCTTCTTCAGTGAACCCTGTGAATTTGAAACACACAAAAAAAAGATCAGTCCAGCTAGGCTGTTATAACAAAATACCACAAACTTATCAACAATTAACTCCTCTGCAAACTGGAAGGTCAAGGTCAGGGTGTAGCAGATTCAGGTCTGCAGAGGGCTGCTTCCTGGCTCCTGAATGTGCCTTCTCCTGGGTCCTCACATGGTGCAAGGGCAGGGGGCTCTCTGGGTCTCTTTTATGAGGACCCTCGTCCCCTTCATGGGCTGCACCCTCAGGAGCTCAGTCCCTCCCAGAGCCCCACCTCCAACACCAGCACCTGGGGGGAGGATTCAACATGGGAACTTGGGGGACACACACTCAGGTCATGTACCAGCACTGGTCAGAGGGCTGCTACACCACTGTATCAGTCTCCCTGGGCTGCTGTAACAAAACACCCCAGCCCTGGAGGCTTATAGAGCGCAGACAGTGACCGCTTTCAGATCTGGAGGCTGAAACTTAAGGTCCAGGCCTGGCAGACGCCCAGTCCGCTGAGGGCTGCTTCCTGGCTCCTGAATGTGCCTTCTCCTGGGTCCTCACATGGTGGAAGGGGCAGGGGGCTCTCTGGGTCTCTCTTATAAGGACACTCTCCTCATTAAGGAGGATTCAGCCCTCGTTATCTAAGTACTTCCCAATGGCCATAGTTTCTAGTAGCACCACCATCATATACATAAGACCACCAATCCCATGATGATCTCCATAAATGCAGGAAAAGCCTTTGACGAAACCTAGCACCCATTGGCCTGAGTGATGCACGCCTGTGACCCCAGAGGCTCCAGTGGCTAAGGCAGGAGGATCGCAAGTTCAAAGCCAGCCTCTGCAACTTACGGAGATCCCGTCTCCAAATACAAATGGACTACGGGTGTGGCTCTGGGGTGAAGTGCATCCGGTTTCAATCTCTGGTACCAAAAAAACAAAAATGCATGAGAATAATCTAACCAGGGAGGGGAAGACACCTCTACGATAGAAACGATAACAGTGAATAAAGAAATTGAAGAATTTAGAAGATCCTGGGGCTGGGGATGTGGCTCGAGCGGTAGCGCGCTCGCCTGGCATGCGTGCGGCCCGGGTTCGATCCTCAGCACCACATACCAACAAAGATGTTGTGTCCGCCGAAAACTAAAAAATAAAAAAGAATAAATAAAAAATAAATAAAAAGAATTTAGAAGATGGAAAGACCTCTCGTGTTCTTGGATAGGCAGAATCAATATTATCAAGATGGCCATCCTACCTAAATGACCTAGAGATTCAATGTCATCCCCTTCAAAAAACCAATAATATTCTTCACAGAACTAGAAAAAAAAGCAGTCCTAAAATTTATATGGAAGAATAAAAGACCCAGAATGGGTTAAAAAATATTTTCATATATATTATATTTATATTTATATTATTTATTTATATACTTACTTAGTTACTTATTTATCTAAATACTGGCCATCTCATCCCTAAATTTAATATGATTATTTGTATCTCATTTTGATTGCAGCCGGGGTCTATCTGATTCATACAAAACTGACATAAAATCAATGTAAATCCTGTTTCCTTTGAGTCGCAGCTAAGCACAGATTATAAGCCCGTGTGTTAGGAGGGTAGAGTGTTATAATTAGCAAGCCCGATTACCAAGGGGGAGGAGATGGCATGTTGATATAAAATATTGCCGTACTTAGCACTATAATTTGTTCTTCTGACCGGCTTCATTCTGTTAGAATTCATCACTGGTCTTGAAGAGAATGACTAACGGCCATTCATCAAGCTGTGAAAATAATAAAACTGTGCTTACAAGCAGGAGCTACTACTTTCCCCCCATTTTTTCATGTTTTTTCTTTCTTTTTTTTTTTTTTTTTTTTTTTTTGGCACTAGGATTGAACCCAGGGCCTCTTGCATGCTGAGCAAGCACTGTACCCCTGAACTGCACCCACAACCCCCTGGAACTCTTTCTTAACTTTATGGACCTTCAGGAGTTCCCACACCATTTAGTCGAACAGAATCAGGCTTCCAGACGCACCCGCATCCCTTAACAGGCTGTTTGTCTCTGGGTCTGCTATTTAACATCACTTACATTCCACGCCCTCCTCATCTGTGAAATGGCCCTGAAATTAGCTACACCAGTCTTTCTGGAGCCTACAGGTGCATCAGTGCTGGGGGTACAGATTCCTGGGCCACACGGGGGCTTACCCTGGGGCTCAGAGTTTGCATTTCTGTGGAGTGCCCAGCTGATACGAAGACCTCGTCACTCATCGCCCTCTCTCTAGCTTTACTGGGACGTCAGAAGATACAACCTTTCGGTCATTCTGAGGCCTGAATGAGAACCTTTTAAATAGACCTTGACTCAAGAGATTCTGGGTGCACTGACCTGGGGCGGGCTGGGATCTGACCCCTGCAGACGTGGACACCATCAGCTACATGAGTTGTCAGCTCGGTGTGTGTGTGTGCTGGTTTGGGTCGCTCACTAGTTCTATTTCTTAATACATAAATTTGCCTTCACCCGGTTTTCATAGCTGGCTACTCCCAGTCTCTGAATGAACCCAAGTTGATAAACATGTAGTTTAATTAATGACTACGTACACTTAAGTTCTGATGGGTTGAATGCCAATTTAGAACCACCTCTCTGCAGAGTTCACTCTCATGGTGTAGGCTGGTAACTATCCCCCCCCCCAACACTTGATATCTGTTATGGGTCCATTTTTATGCGTGTTACAGCGCGGGAGTTGAGTGAAAGTATTCTGTAGATAAAACTCACTTTTTAAAAGCCTTTCGTTTTAATTTTGGTTGGGGTTTTGGATAACCAGTTCTAGTTAGATTTTCTCTTTGTAAGTATTTCACATTTCTAATAAATCCAAGATTAATAAGTCTGATGATCATTTGCATAAGCATTAAAGTGCACTCAAACATTTACGCAAATAAACTACCCGAAAGGCTTTCAAAGAGGAGAGAAATCAAACAAGCTTCTCAGGTCATTGCATTAGTCCACCCTTACCTGCACTTTGGCTTTCCACAGTTTCAATTAGCCATCATCAGTGGAAGTCCAAAAATATTAAATGGACAATGCCAAATAAAAGTAATTCATAACATAAAATGTATGCATCTTGAATAGCATGATAGAATTTTGTGTGCTGTTCCCTTCTGTACATCGTTGGAGGTGACTCATTCCTTTATCAAGTGTATCCGTGTAGTATATGCTACCTGCCTGTTAGTTATTTAATAGCCCTCTCAGTTATCAAATTGGTGGTTGTGATATCCCAGTACTTATCTTCAAGCAACCTTATTTGACTTAGTAATGGCCCCGAAGCATAAGAGTAGTGATGATGGCCATTCCGATATATAAAGTACTTTCTTTAAGTAAAGAGGTAAAAGGTTTCAACCTTATGGAGAAAAAAAAGAAAAAATATTCTGAGGTTCCTAAGACCTTTAGTAAGAAAAAATCTACCCCTGAAATCATAAAGAAGGAAAAAGAAATTTGGCCTGATTTTTCTGTCGCACCTCAAATTACAAGTTATGCCCACAGTGCATAGCATGTGCTTAAAGATGTCATGTCTAGGGTAAAAATGGCCTATTTGGAGTTCAGTATTTTCTGCAATTGAAGGCATCCACAGGATATCTTGGATTGGAGGAACAATTGTGTCCACTTTTGAGACTGCAAATAATTCTCCTCAGGCTAACTCTTTTATTTTCTTAAAATGTAAAGAAATCTCCAGGTAAATGATTCTTTCGGAAATTGAAATTTATGCATAGATCATGCATAGATTGGTATTTAAAAATTAGAGGGAGCTCTTTCTTATTGATAATTGGGGGAATAAATTTCTTAATAGTATCAGATTGCTATCAAAGATATTCATAGTGACTCTTAAATATTAATCCAGTGTAGTTTAATACAAGTTTAATAGATGCTAACGTACTATGCACTCTGTGAGGTTTGAGTTATAAAGATCAATAAGTCACTGATTGTGGACTCCAAAATGTGACAAATGTGGCCATCGGTAGGAAGGTAAGATGGTGACTGATAGAACAGGTTGATCAGGGGAACAAAGCCACTTGATGGGGACCTCAGCCTTGAAGCAGGTCTCCCCAAATCCTCCAGCGTGAGGTCTAGGGTAACCACCAGGACCAGCCCAGCTGGACCTGCAGACAGATCTCAACAGCAGGAGAGAAGTAGAGGGCTGAGAACTGGGCAGCACCACCTGGATTCTCTTTGTCATACCTGTCTCTATAAAGAAGATTGAAGGCTCAGGTGTACAGGCATCAGTGTTAATGGAATGCAAGCAATTATCTTCTGATACGTTGGGTCTTAAAATACCTAATAACTTCTCTGAGTAGTAAAGCCCTAATAATTTCCCATTCCTTCTCCATAAAATTTTACAGCATGAATAAACCGTCTCTGTGGCTCAAGGACCCCTGAAATGTATCTGCATATTTCAGCATGGCCCAAGGACCCACGCATCAGTGACTTTGTCCTTAAATTTAGGAAAGTCCACAAAATGAATCAGGCTAATGAGAGAACACATGGTTAAGGGTAGATTGAGTGAATCCTGGAAGAGATTGTTCATAGATTGGGCTTCCGAGCATTGGAAAGGGAAATTGGGCTAATTTATCTCTACTAGACCTTTGTAGCCTGAAATGATTTGTCAGTGGTTCAAGTACTATGAAGAATTACAAAGAGGTATCAGGCTCTCAAGAACTGACATGGTCTTTTTAAAATTTTGCTTCCGTTCACCCTTGAGTCTTAAAAGAATACAGGAGAGCACACTCAAGTGTCTTACATGCAACCACATTGACAGAGATCAAAGGTATCAGTAGGGAAGCTCTCAAGGAAAAATAGTGTCGGGTAAGGGACGGAGGGGTGAGGGTTATATTTTTTGTTTGTTTTAAATTAAAAAAGTTATAGAATGATTCTCATTTGATAAAACTGACAGTAATGGTTATCTATTAATAGCCAACATATTCTCCTAACAGCAAGTTAAAGCCGTCAACATGTCTTCTCACAGTCTTCATGAGGCCGGAGTTTGCAGATGACCTAGCTGGCCCACTGAGGCTCAAGACTTTCAGGCAGTGGAAATAGTGTGGTCCACTGGGGCTTTAGCCTCTGAAGGCTCTGTGGTGCTGGAAGATCCGTGGGCTCTGGCAGGATAACCCACTAATGCAGACGCTGGCCTGAGGTTGCCGTTCTTCATCACGTGAGTCTCTTACGGGGACTGCTTGAGCCTCCTCCCAACATGGCCGCTACATCCTCCCAAGTGAGTTACCCAAGAGAATGCAAGAGGAAGACCCAAATGTCTTTTGTGATATTTGGCAGTCATCTGCCTTCATTTTTCTTAACTAGTCTTTTGCTTCTGCAAGTGAGCCCAACTTGGAATATATGTCATGTATGATCATAAAGAGGGGATGCATTAGATTGTCTTACACAAGTAGAAGCTGTATAGTTCCACGGTGGCTGTCTACAGCCTGGAGAGGTGGAGGAACCAGTCCAAGAAGCTGGTGCTACAGAACAGAGGGACCCATCAGGCAGCCCCAGCCCAGGACTGAAGACTCAGAAACCAGTGAGAGAGTCACTGGTCAGAGTCCCCTTTGGAAGAGGACTCTGACTTTAATAATAAAAATCGATCAAAAATTAATAAATGTTAAAAAAGAATTGAAGCAGACAAAATTATGCTATGTGCATACATGAATTTATCACAAACTATCCCATTACTATGTATAAATATTACCCACCCATAAAAACTTCATAAAGCAAATTTTGAATAAATTGGAAAAAAAAAAAGAATTTCGGCTGACTTCTAAGCTGTTGGCTGTAATATTCTGGGAATAAGAAGTACAGAAAGTAATTGCATACATTTGAAAGGTCGTAATGTCTCTGTCCTGCCTGAAACCTCATAGGATAAAGAAGTTTGGAGGTGGCCACGTGCCGTGTGAACTCGACCTTGGACTTAGCGTGTTCATGTCATTCACATCACCTCTGACTTAGAAGCACCTTTTTCAAAGTCTGAAGGTCAAACTTGGTGTCAACCAACTTGAGTTTTAGAAATATGTTATAACCTAAGTTTTTTATTGATTTTTTTTAAAAAGTAATGACAGCAGAATGCATTCCAATCCTTATTACACATATACAGCGCACAGTTTTTCGTATCTCTGGTTGTATATAAAGTATGTTGACACCAATTCGTGTCTTCATGTAAGGACTTGGGATAATGATGTCCGTCACATTCCACCGTCCTTGCTAACCCCCCAAATGCTCTGTTACCTTCAAAATAAATTCAAAATGGGTGAAACCAGTGTTGTCCAATAGACTGAGGATTGCAGATAAAGTCCACTCAGGTGGTTATACGTTTCCTAGGAGAAATCAGTGAGAATAATCATGGCAGCACATGTTACGGTCACAGCGCTATGGATCCTCCCAATTCCAGGTATTGGAACTTAATAGCCAATGTAAAGGTAGAGAAGGGGGAAGCCCTTACAAAGTGACCAGGTCATGGGGTTCCTGACTCATGACTAGAGTTAAGGTAAGGTCCTGAGGCTGGGAAGTCTTAAGGCTGGGTGGCTACATCATCTTGACTTCTGTAAGTGCCTCAGGCTGCTTCTTGTCATGGTGGAATACCAGAAGGGCCAGTGGGTATAAGCAGAATAAATAAAAGGGGAACAAACCTTCATGGTAAATAACCCATCCCCTTGGAAAGGTATCAATCTATTTCTGAGGTTCTGCCTGTGTTACAGCTTTCAGTTACTGTGACAAAATGCCAGAGATAATCAACTTAAAAGGAAAAATCTTTGTTTTGGCTCATAGTTTCAGAGGGTTTGGCCCATGGATATTTGGCCTTTTTGATTTGGGCCTGTGGAAACACAGTATTGCGCTAAGGCCCACCTCTCACAACTGTCATATTGAGGAATTAAAGTTCCGTCCCATGAGTTTTCGGAGGATTTGCATAGCAAAGCTCAAATAGACTGAGAGGATATGTTCAAACCATAGAAGAGCTCAAAGAGACCGAGATACTTCAGTGTATCTAAAATATCATGATGTCAACGTGTAATCAATATAATGTAATTAATATAATAATGCAGACTAAGTCTGCAATCCAGTGTGTATTTTACACTTAGAGCACATCTCGATTGAGCCAACCACATCTCAGGTGTTCCGTGGGCACATGAAGTTAGTGGCTATGGAATTGGAAAATAAAAATCACTTACTGGATTTACAGAAGAAAAGTAAATTCCAACAGTCTAGCTCTCATCACACCAGAGCTGACTCAGGAGCTTGATCAAACCAGGTCACTGGGGATCCATCACTGTCTCAATGAAGCAGGCTTAAACCACAGACTCCAACCTGTAGCTCCTGGGTGCACCGGGCTGCCCAGTGACGTAACCCGCTAACACATGCCCAGTACCAGCTTCAAGTCCTCACTGCAGCCACGGGAAGTGTCTCTCACAGCTCACAGCTGGAGAAAGTGTTTTGGGCCTCTTGTTCTCCCAGTAGGCTGAACTGGGAAACTTAATCCTTCTGACTGGGTGGTTGTGGTTAGCCTTACAAGAATTTTTAAGGCAGTCACAGCATCCTGAATTGACAATAATAATAAATAAATAATAATAAATAAATAATAATAAAAGAAGTGTACTTGAGAAGGGGCGCCCTCTGGCACGTCCAGGAAATAATTTCAAGTGGGATTTTTAGTCTACATTCACTCGCGAAAGCATCACGTGGACTTTTGGATTGACACCAAGATGTGCTTGTTCTAACCTTAAAAGTGTTATTGTTTTTAAAAAAAGAATTAAAAATTCCCTCCTGACGTTTGGGTTAAATATCTTTCTGGGGCGTATTTACTGAATGTTATTGGCCAGGCCCGGTGGTGCACACCTGGCGTCCCAGTAACACGGGAGGCTAGAGCGAGTTTGAGGCCAGGCTCAGCAGCTCAGCAAGTCCCTAGCTCAAGGTTTACGAATAAAAAAAGTGCTAGAGATGTAGCTCAGAGGTAAGGTCCCCCTGAGTTCAATCCCCACTACCAGAAAAAGAAAAAAGACTATTATTGGATTTGGTGGGTCTTATAAATTTATTTGAATAGCATTTCCACTTCTGAAAGAGGCCAAAATAAAAATAACATGATTCTTTACAAAAAAAAAAAAAGATTAGTTGATTAGTTTGCACCCCATGGTGTACTATAATTGAACCATCTCTTAAAATTATTCCTCCATATGGTAAAAGACAAGATGGGAAATGTTTTTTTTTTTTTTTTTTTAATGAAGTAATGTGCTAAGTTTGAAAAATTGTCGGTGGTATTTTTCTCTGCCGAAACCTGATGTTGATGTTATAACAACATTTGTGCACGTTTCGAAAGAAAAAAACGTATTCCTAGAACCCCTGACTGCATATTTTAGCAGCTTCCACAGAGCCCTTGAGGGTTGAGTGGAAGGATGTCATACTGAGGTCCAGAGAGGAGACCACTTTCCCTTGAGCGTGTAACATGAATCCCCACGCAGGACTTTCTCAGGGTGAATCGCTCCAAAGATGTATGCAGTGAGTGAGTCGGTCAGTTTTCTGTTACTGTGACAAATTACCTAGGATAACCAACCTGTAAGAAGGACAGGTTTCGGGCTGGGGATGTGGCTCAAGCGGTAGCGTGCTCGCCTGGCATGCGTGCGGCCCGGGTTCGATCCTCAGCACCACATACCAACAAAGATGTTGTGTCTGCTAAAAACTAAAAAATAAATAAATAAATATTTAAAAAACAAAAAACAAAAAAAAAAGATAGGTTTCGTTGGGTTACAGTTTTGGAGGTTTTTGTCCATTGGGGTGATCTTTCAGGGCTCTAGTGAGCTAGCACATTATGGTAGGGGAGGAACTAATGGGATACCTTATTGGTTTGAGGTTCAGCTTCAGAGCCAGAGGCATGGATAATGGACTTCGCCCTCTCAATCCATTCCAGCCTCCCAACTTCTTCCTGGAGGAACATTTCTCTAAGAGTGATTTTTTTAAAAACCATCTCTGAGGAGCAGAACTGAATCCTCTTCTTGCTTGCCACCCCGTGGTCCATGGGCCTCAATTTACAGAATGGGAAAACTTGAAACTTTCCCAGGCAGAACCCAAAGAGCTCCCCCCAAAAGATGGGGCTCCAGGCCAGATGGGCCGGAGGGGAAGTGCGAAAGTGGTGCTATTCCCACGGCCAACGGAAATGACATGTTTGCATGTTTCTGGTTCTATTTAAAATCAGTCTTTTCAAGAAGGCCCTCTGCCTCCAAGTACCTTTCCCACCGCCTGGGAGGTTCCCACCTGAGTCACGCACCCCCGTCAGGGAATGGAAGTTTCAGACGGCCCTCGTGAAGCAGCAAGCAAGTCTCTGGAGTAGCTGTCATAGTGACTGAAAGGGCTTTGTGCAGCATCCCCGTGGCATCTGTTGAACAGCCAAGAGCTACTGAGACGGCAGGGATGGGTCCATTCAGATGGGCCTGGGAACAAAGAGGGTACGGAATTCTCATGGGTACTGACTTCTCATGAATACTGAGTTCTCATGGGTGCTGACTTCTCATGAATACTGAGTTCTCATGGGTGCTGACTTCTCATGAATACTGAGTTCTCATGGGTGCTGACTTCTCATGAATACTGAGTTCTCATGGGTGCTGACTTCTCATGAATACTGAGTTCTCATGGGTGCTGACTTCTCATGAATACTGAGTTCTCATGGGTGCTGACTTCTCATGAATACCGAGTTCTCATGGGTACTGACTTCTCATGGGTACTGTCTTCTTGTGAATACTGAGTTCTCATGGGTACTGACTTCTCTGAGTACTGACTTCTCATGGGTGCTGACTTCTCATGAATACTGAATTCTCATGGGTGCTGACTTCTCATGAATACTGAGTTCTCATGGGTGCTGACTTCTCATGAATACTGAGTTCTCATGGGTGCTGACTTCTTGTGAATTCTGAGTTCTCATGGGTCCTGACTTCTTGTGAATTCTGAGTTCTCATGGGAACTGACTTCTCATGGGTACTGTCTTCTTGTGAATACTGACTTCTCATGGGTACTGAGTTCTCATGGGTACCGACTTCTCATGAATACTGAGTTCTCATGGGTGCTGACTTCTCATGAATACTGAGTTCTCATGGGTCCTGACTTCTTGTGAATACTGAGTTCTCATGGGTGCTGACTTCTCATGAATACTGAGTTCTCATGGGTACCGACTTCTCATGAATACTGAGTTCTCATGGGTGCTGACTTCTCATGAATACTGAGTTCTCATGGGTCCTGACTTCTTGTGAATACTGAGTTCTCATGGGTGCTGACTTCTCATGAATACTGAGTTCTCATGGGTCCTGACTTCTTGTGAATACTGAGTTCTCATGGGTGCTGACTTCTCATGAATACTGAGTTCTCATGGGTGCTGACTTCTCATGAATACTGAGTTCTCATGGGTCCTGACTTCTTGTGAATACTGAGTTCTCATGGGTGCTGACTTCTCATGAATACTGAGTTCTCATGGGTCCTGACTTCTTGTGAATACTGAGTTCTCATGGGAGCTGACTTCTCATGGGTACTGTCTTCTCATGAATACTGAGTTCTCATGGGTACTGACTTCTCATGGGTACTGAGTTCTCATAGGTGCTGACTTCTCATGGGTACTATCTTCTAATGAGTACTGACTTCTCTGAGTACTGACATCTCATGAGTACTGACTTCTCATGAATACTGAGTTCTCATGGGTACTGAATTCTCATGGGTACTGATTTCTCATGAATACTGAGTTCTCCTGAGTGCTGACTTCTCATGGGTACTGTCTTCTAATGAGTACTGACTTCTCTGAGTATTGACTTCTCATGGGTACTGTCTTCTTGTAAATACGGAGTTCTCATTGGTACTGACTTCTCATGATTACTGAGTTCTCATGGGTGCTGACTTCTCATGGGTACTGTCTTCTAATGATTACTGACTTCTCTGAGTACTGACTTATCATGGGTACTGTCTTCTTGTGAATGCTGAGTTCTCATGGGTACTAACTTCTCATGAATACTGACTTCTCATGGGTACTGTCTTCTAATGGTACTAACTTTCATGAGTACTGTCTTCTTATGGGTACTGTTTCTTATGAATACTGAGTTGTCATGGGTACTGACTTCTCATGAGTACTGATTTCTCATGGGTGCTTTCTTCTCATGGGTACTGTCTTCTAATGGTACTAACTTTCATGAGTACTGTCTTCTTATGGGTACTGTTTCTTATGAATACTGAGTTGTCATGGGTACTGACTTCTCATGAGTACTGATTTCTCATGGGTGCTTTCTTCTCATGGGTAGTGTCTTCTTGTGAATTCTGAATTCTCATGAGTACTGACTTCTCATGGGTACTATCTTCTAATGAGTACTGACTTCTCATGGGTACTGTCTTCTTGTGAATGCTGAGTTCTCATGGGTACTGACTTTTCATGAGTACTGACTTCTCATGGGTACTGTCTTATGAGTACTGTCTTCTCGTGGGTACTGTTTTCTTGTGAATACTGAGTTCTCATGGGTACTGACTTCTCATGAATACTGAGCTCTCATGGGTACTGATTTCTCATGGTTACTGACTTCTCATTTCTGGTGCTAACGAAAGCTACTGTTTCTCACCTTCTCAGCCTCCTCCAGAGATGTTCTTAATCCATGAAGAGTAGCTCCCTGCTGCCCTGAAATGTAGGAAGGACAAATGGGATCTTTATCTTCAGCTGAGGTCTCTTCATACACCATCTGCTTGGCTTAGCTCAGCCTTTCTCTAAGCCTTTCTCAAATCTCAGATTTTCCTCTGCATCTAAAGTGAGGCGCTCCGCACAGGGAATCTGTGTCTGTGTTTTAAGACAGCTCATCTGGCGACCTGGAGCAAGGAGAAGGGCCTTCCTAGTCCTCCTCAAAATGAGAAGCAGAAGGCTGGGGGTGGATCCAGTTTTCTTCTTCTTCTCCCTCCCTCCTCCTCCTCCTCCTCCTCCTCTTCCTCCTCCTCTTCTTCCTCCTCCTCCTCTTTCCTCCTCCTCCTTCTCATCATCATCATCATCATCCTCTTCCTCCTCCTCTTCCTCCTCCTCCTCTTCCTCCTCCTCCTCATCCTCTTCCTCCTCCTCCTCCTCCTCTTCCTCCTCCTCATCCTCTTCCTCCTCCTCCTCCTCCTCTTCCTCCTCCTCCTCCTCTTCCTCCTCCTCCTCCTTCTCTTCCTCCTCCTCCTCCTATACCTCCTCCTGCTCCTCTTTCTCCTCCTCCTCTTCCTCCTCCTCCTCCTCTTCCTCCTCCTCCTCCTCATCATCCATCCTCCTCCTCTTCCTCCTCCCTCCTCATCCTCATCATCATCCTCCTCCTCTTCCTCCTCCTCCTCCTCCTCCTCATCATCATCATCCTCCTCCTCTTCCTCCTCCTCCTCCTCCTCCTCATCATCATCATCATCCTCTTCCTCCTCCTCCTCTTCCTTCTCCTCCTCTCTTCCTCATCCTCCTCTTCCTCCTCCTGCTCCTCTTCCTCTTTCTCCTCCTCCTCCTCCTTCTCCTCCTCTTCCTCTCCTCCTCCTTCTCTTCCACCTCCTCCTCCTTCTCCTCCTCCTCCTTCTCCTCCTCCTTCTCTTCCACCTCCTTCTCCTCCTCCTTCTCCTCCTCCTCCTTCTCCTCCTCCTTCTCTTCCTCCTCCTTCTCCTCCTCCTTCTCCTCCTCCTCCTTCTCCTCCTCCTTCTCCTCCTCCTCCTCCTTCTCTTCCTCCTTCTCTTCCTCCTCCTCCTCCTCCTCCTCTTCCTCCTCCTCCTCCTCCTCCTCCCCTCCTCCTCCTCTTCCTCCTCCTCTTCCTCCTCCTCCTCCTCCTCCTTCTCCTCCTCTTCCTTCTCCTCCTCCTTCTCTTCCACCTCCTCCTCCTTCTCCTCCTCCTCCTTCTCCTCCTCCTTCTCTTCCACCTCCTTCTCCTCCTCCTTCTCCTCCTCCTCCTTCTCCTCCTCCTTCTCCTCCTCCTTCTCTTCCACCTCCTTCTCCTCCTCCTTCTCCTCCTCCTTCTTCTCCTCCTCCTTCTCTTCCTCCTTCTCTTCCTCCTCCTCCCCTCCTCCTCCTCTTCCTCCTCCTCTTCCTCCTCCTCTTCCTCCTCCTCCTCCTCCTTGTCCTCCTCCTCCTCTTCTCCTGGTGAATTTCATTAAATAAGATCTTTTGTTTACTCCAGAGACAGAGTAGAGAGTGGAGTAAAAAGGACCCCCCTGTGGTCCAGGGCACGGCTTGGGGACAGGGTAGAGCTCTGACCTAGGCAGACCCTGTTTCCTCAGCAGTGTCCTCTCCCCACAGGTGACCTCTGTGAAAGCCACCCTCTGAAATGCGGCAAACCCACTCTCATCCTGATGGCGTTAGGGGAGTGGACGTCTGATCCATTCCAGAGTCTTCCTCCACTCGTCCTCTGTTCTTCATTCCCCAAGCCAGTGGTCCTGGGTCTGCAAGAGACCAAAGGGACTGAGTTCAAGTGGTTCTGGGCAGCCTGGCTACTTCTCACCAGCCGCTCCTGCAAGGTGGAAAGGACGAAGTCCGTTAGGGCATTGATCGTAAGCCCTTCTGTGCAGCAGAATAGGTGCTGGATATTGTTCACCAAACCCAAGAATGCAATCATCCATAGCAGGTATGATGTCCGGTCCTCTGCCCACGTCCTCTTGCTACATGGGTATCCGTCCACACCAAAGCAGAATTCAGATCACGCACTCCAGCACATGGGTGTCGGGCTGGGTTTGGATTTCCTGCCGTGTGGCAGTGGACCAAACAGTCCTGACCATGGGTCAGTTTTTATTAGTTACAGCGAAGCTTCCTTCTCCCATCCCATGGGGCCCTCCAAGTTGTGAGCAAGCGTCAAGGTTTTCTTGGGCATATCTGTGGCACGCGGTGTAGACCAAGCTCACACGTCAGTGCAAAGGGCCGGGTAGAAGGCAGGGGGTTGTCCCCACCTGTCATTACTCCACTCCAAGTACTTCACGAACACTCTCCAATCAAGGTACGGACTTCACGCTCCTCCTTCCAGTCTGTACTGTTAATATACAGAGAGAAAACTAAGAGAAATGGAGAGGGCTCAGCTGAAATTAACACAGTCCACCCAGAGGTGTGTAGAACGTAAACCTCTGCCCACTTATAAAGCAGTAATTGCCAAAGAAAAAGAAAAATGATCAGGAGTAAAAGACCCCGCACCCTTTAGCGTCCACTCCCCGTCTCCCTGTCCCTCCAGGACACTCTTGGCAGGCGTTGGGATGCCATGTGGAGTTCTGACAGATCTTGTAGTTAGTTACTCTTTGTCGCTCACAGTTCCTGACACCCGTCTCCCCCTGAGGGACCACTGCGTGGTTTCCAGCTTCTGGTACACCGGGGCTTCTACCGTATTTCATAGTATAGTCGACCCCATGTGTTTACCTGATCCTTGGTGGGTGGCCACTTGGGTAGGGTCCATTTGGTAGTTTTTTAAGTACACGAGGTGGAGTTTCCCTGACTGTGTCTTCATATGTGAACATGATTCGTTCCACTGTCCTTCCTGTTCCCATCCCTCCCCTTCATTCTCCTTTGTCTTATCTATTGAACTTCTGTTCTTCCCTCCCTGACCCTTATTATGTGTTAGCATCCACATATCAGAGAGAACATTTGACCTTGTTTTTTTTTTTTGAGACCGAATTATTTCACTTAGCATGATAGTCTCCAGTTCCATCCATTTTACCAGCAAACGAGATAATTTCATTCTTCTTTATGGCTGAATAATATTCCATTGTGCATATATACCACATTGTCGTAACCCACTCATCTGTTGAAGGGCACCTAGGTTGCTTCCAAAGCTTAGCTATTGTGAATTGTGCTGCTATACACATTGATGTGGCTGTTGTCACTATGGTATGCGTACTTTAAGTCCCTTGGGTATATACAGAAAGAAGCCTGGGAGAGTTGGGTCACATGGTGGTTCTGTTCCAAGTTTTCTGAGGCATCTCCATAGTACTTTCCAGAGTGGTTGCACCCATTGGCAGTCCCACCACATGAACAGGCTCCAAATTAAAAAAAAAAAAAAAAGATACATGCATGCATGTATATCTAGTCTCTGTCCACGCCTATACTGTTACATTCCTTTTTTAAATTATCATCGTCACTCTATCATAAGTAGGAATTCAAGGTATCAAAGCCAAAAAGTTTTAAGAAACTAATTTTTCACACGATAAGGGTCGGGGAGGGAAGAACAGAAGTTCAATGGGTTAGACAGAGGAGAACCAAGGGAAGGGGATGGGAATAGGAAAGAGAGTGGAATGAACGAGACATCACTTTTCTATGTTCAAGTTTAGTTTTAAAAAACTCAGAACTGTGTCCTGTATTGAAGAAGAACTAGGAAAGCCATGACCATTATTTCGTTCACATCCTTATCCAAAAGTCGAGCACCATTTCCTTGTGGGCTCTGATCAGGGTGACACGTAGCCTCTTGTTTATGCTTTGACATGATAAGGAAAAAGCAAACTCACGTTTTCTTTTGTAGCCAAAGCAGTCGAAAAATGTCATTTTAAGAAAAATTTAACATAAACTTCAACAAGACAATATGGAGAAGATTTTGAGCCAAGTGACAATTTGATTTTTTTTTGGCTTAAAAGAAAATTAGTTTCTTTCTTTCTCTTCTTCTGTGGTCGGAACTTCAAACGGACTCATCACTGGGTCCGAGCACACTGAACTACCGTTTTCTAGGCTGCACACTCTGGAGCCAGGACCACGCCCAGGAATGGAGACATGCCCTGTTTCATCTGGGCTGAGTCCACCTCTCTCTCCCCTCTCTGCCCGGTCCCCACCCCTCCCTCCCCCCTTGGGCACCCATTTCCTGGTGTGGCTTCGGGGCCGGGCGTGCCCTCTGGTCTTGCTCACAGGCTGTCAGAGCCCCACTCCCAGCCCAGCTACAAAGCAGGGCTTGGAATTCCCACCCACGCCCTTCTGGCTCAGAGCACCGTCCTCAAGAAATTCAAGTCTTTCAAGTCAGATGAAAGGACAACTGGGAGGGATCCTTCGGAAGTTGCCTGATTAAATCAGACCGAGCTACCTCCCAGCCCCTCCCTGTTGAGATCCCAGGAATAATCCCAGGAATAAAGTGCTTTGGCGCGGAGGTGACCATAATGAAGTGGTGAATGTCGTAGACCACACACACACACACACACACACACACACACTGGAGTGCAGGAGGGGCACCCTGTCCCGTCCTCTCTGAGAGCACCCCCTGTCCCTTCAGAGGGTCCCTTTCCCTTTCTTATCCTTCAGTAAACTCATGCCTGGAACTCTGAGTGACAAGTCTGACATCGTTGTGACTTGGTGACAAGAATCCGGATTGGAAGGGGGTCTTCGTGCTGCCTCAGTTCCCCAGAAGGCATTGTGAATACTGAGTTCTCATGGGTACTCTCTTCTAATAAGTACTGACTTCTCATGGGTACTGTCTTCTTGTGAATGCTGAGTTCTCATGGGTACTAACTTCTCATGAATACTGACTTCTCATGGGTACTGTCTTCTAATGGTACTGACTTTCATGAGTACTGTCTTCTCATGGGTACTGTTTCTTGTGAATACTGAGTTCTCATGGGTACTGACTTCTCATGGGTACTCTCTTCTAATGGTACTGACTTTCATGAGTACTGTCTTCTCATGGGTACTGTTTCTTGTGAATACTGAGTTCTCATGGGTACTGACTTCTCATGAGTACTGAATTCTCATGGGTACTGTCTTCTAATGAGTACTGACTTCTCTAAGTACTGACTTCTCATGAATACTGACTTCTCATGGGTACTGACTTCTCATGAGTACTGAATTCTCATGGGTACTGTCTTCTAATGAGTACTGACTTCTCTGAGTACTGACTTCTCATGGGTACTGTCTTCTTGTGAATACTGAGTTCTCATGGGTACTGACTTGTCATGAGTACTGAGTTCTCATGGGTGCTGACTTCTCATGGGTACTGACTTCTCATGAGTACTGAGTTCTCATGGGTGCTGACTTCCCATGGGTACTGTCTTCTTGTGAATACTGACTTCTCATGGGTACTGACTTCTCATGAGTACTGAGTTCTCATGGGTGCTGACTTCTCATGGGTACTGTCTTCTTGTGAATACTGAGTTCTCATGGGTACTGACTTCTCATGAGTACTGAGTTCTCATGGGTGCTGACTTCTCATGGGTACTGTCTTCTTGTGAATACTGACTTCTCATGGGTACTGACTTCTCATGAGTACTGAGTTCTCATGGGTGCTGACTTCTCATGGGTACTGTCTTCTTGTGAATACTGAGTTCTCATGGGTACTGACTTCTCATGAGTACTGAGTTCTCATGGGTGCTGACTTCTCATGGGTACTGCATTGCAGTGCATCCTTTGGGGAGGGGGCTGTGTCCCCAAGGCCCATGTGTTGAAGGCTTGGTCCCAGTCTGGGGCCATTAGGATGTAGTGAAAGCTGTAAGAGGCGCCAGGAAGGAGGCCTTCCGGTCTGGGGACATGCCCCTGGGGTGGACTTTGGACCCCAGACCCTCCCTCTTCCTCTGTTTCCTGTCCCTGTCACCGATGAGCAGTTCTCGGGTCCCACATGCTGCTTCCCCATCACCAGCCCAGAGCGCACAGAGCCCCCAGGTGCAGACAGGAAACCCCAGAACTTCATGGGAGCCCCGTGGACCCCTGGATAAGCTGATGGACACGGGTGGACATTGGCCGCGGTAACAGAAAGGGGGTCCCCCGCGAGGAAGGCAGGCAGCCCCCACCCCAGTGCAGAGGTGGAGCGGCACAGCTGTCAGGGAGCCCGCAGGCAGCTTTGCCCCCACGCGCCAGCGCTTTCTGAATCTGGGTGGTCAGACGGGTCACCCGTCTCTGTTACACAGGAGGGAAGGGGCCTCTCTCTGCCTCGTCCTCTGACTCAGCGACCACCATTATCCCAACATCTCTGAAAGGACACCCACGGGGACCTTCTTCCGATGCTGCACGCCCCGGTACCAGTGCCTCGAGGTGATCTGAGGTTGGGACTTGTGCATTCGGCATGAGGGTGTCTCTCCCTGGGACCTGACAGATGTCCCAGCTTTAAATGGAGGCTTCTAGAAAAGAGTAACATTAAACAGAGACATGAGATGGGAAAGAAAGGGAGAGAAAAGGGAAATTGCATGGAAATGAAGGGAGACCCTCATTGCTATACAAAATTACATATAAGAGGTTGTGAGGGGAATGGGAAAATAAACAAGGAGAGAAATGAATTACAGTAGATGGGGTAGAGAGAGAAGATGTGAGGGGAGGGGAGGGGGGATAGTAGGGGATAGGAAAGGTAGCAGAATACAACAATTACTAATAGGGCATTATGTAAAATTGTGGATGTGTAACCGACGTGATTCTGCAATCTGCATTTGGGGTAAAATTGGGAGTTCATAACCCACTTCAATCTAATGTATGAAATATGATATGTCAAGAGCTTTGTAATGTTGTGAACAACCAATAAAAAAATAAAATAAAAAAAATAAATAAATGGAGGCTTCTACATAAAAAATCATGATTTGAAAAAGTCACTCAATCAGAGCAACTAACACCATAGGACTCGCTGAGTATTTATGGAAATGAGTTTACTGTTCCTATAAAAATGATGTGATTCTGTAAGATTTAAAAAACTCGGGGTGGCGGGTTGTGAATGCATTGCCACGTCTCACCCGACTGTCACCGCAGACACAGTCAGCATTGACCCTGACAGACTCCATTCCAGGCTTTTTCTGACTCGCAGCTAGCAGGACATACAGGGAGATACTAGAGATACGAAGGGAAATAGGTCTTGTAAAGAACCATGTTGTCCACGTCAAGATGACTAAACGCATTTTTGTTAAATGTAGCTACAGAAAAGCAGACTGAAGTGAGCCATGTGGTGCACACCTATAATCTCAGGGGCTCAGGAGGCTGAGGCAGGAGGATCGCGTTCAAAGCCAGCCTCACCAATTTAGCGAGGCCCTCAGCAACTCAGTGAGACCCTGTCTCTAAATAAAATACAAAATAGGGCCAGGGATGGGGCTCAGGGGTCGAGTATCCCTGAGTTCAAAAAAGAAAGACTGAAGTGATATCAAATGTATAGAAACACAACGAAATATGAACCTTTAAAAGAGTCAACTGTGTAAGTAATGTGTTTTAAATTTATTCTATATATGCATAACTTCAAATATGGTATTTGGTGCAATAAAAATGAAACAAATCAACATTCAGTTATAAACTACAGTGTGTTCCTGGACTAAAATGGGAATTTTATGGCTGGGGGGTGTAATCCAATGGTAGAGCACTTGCTTGAGGCTCTGGGTTTGAAAGAAAGAAAGCGAGGGGAGTGGGGGGGGGAGGGAGAAGGGAAGGAAGAGGGAGTGGGAGGGGGAGGGAGGGAGGGAGGGGGAGAGGGTAGTTAGCTGGGGAACTCTGTTGCCTTCTCATTTAAACCACTGTCCCATTTGATTTCTGCCCTCAATTCATCTCAACCTCTCCTGACCTCTCTCAACCAACCTTCTCTTCCCTTCACTCCCCCAAATCGACTGAAGACTAGAAAGTAATCGTCATGACTGATTCATGTTCATTCGTATTCATTGCTTAATCAGTATTAATAATTCACGCTTAACAATTATTAAATTATTAATTATGGAATTAATAATTTAATTAATAATTTATATTAACATTATGATTGATATTTATTATTAGTAATTATGATTAATGATTTACTATTAATCAATTAACTTATAATTAATAGTAAATTAATTTACTATTAATAATAGCTATAAAAATATCCAGTGAAGAAAACTTTTATTTTTGAAACAAGTTGTACCCTGCAGTGAAAGTTTGAGGCACATTTCTCTTAAATTTCTGACTCTTTGGGAAGAACAGAAAAACAGGAGACAAAGTAGAGGTCCTATTCCAAGAGTAACCCCCAAAGAAAATGCCCCAAATAAGTGGAATATAAGTCTATAAATTTAAAATTAACACAGGTAATTTTCCTTTCCATGTATCCATCTGTAAATAATAAAACTAAAGAAGAAAAAGCTAAGCCAAGATTTTGGGGGTTTGAAATAAAATTTACAGCTTTGTTGCAATAGAACGTGGGACTGCCAAGCCCTCTCTGAAAATAATGTTTTAAGCATATTTTATGCAGTGAAATACTCAGGGGCCAGTGTTGGCATTCAACTCTGTTATTGCAATCACCAAATGTCACTATTGCCACAGGGCCACAGGGCAGTGGTAATGCAAATAACATTACACTTCCTTCTCTGGATTTCCCCACAAACTGTTGCGAAGCAAACATTCGTGGAGACTTAGAAACATATAGAGCTAAAGTTAATGAACCAAGAATAAACCTTCCTCCGCACTGGGATGTGAAATATTCCTGTCTGAGGAAATAGATCAGAAATATTTCCTCTGGCGTTCACGGCTTGACGCAACCAAGGTCTAGTATACTAATTCCAAAGACTGCCTAGATTTTCTGCAAATTAGGAGGAGAGACACAAATGGTGAGTTAATGTAAAAACAAAATGTAGAAGCTGGTGATGGAGAATGGGGGGGAGGGGGCAGAAATAATTTTGGTCCCAGTTTTCTAGAGACAGAACCCTCAGCTCAATATCAGGACAATGTGATAAGGCCATTCGAGGGTCTTGGTCCTAATGATGGTGATGTTCTGAAGCTCTGTGCTGCCTACTATGGCAGTTCTGGACAATACAGGGCTGAATTCAATATGGAAGCCCTCAACAACACAGGGCTGAATTCAATATGGAAGCCCTCAACAACACAGGGCTGAATTCAATATGGTAGCCCTCAACAACACAGGGCTGAATTCAATATGGAAGCCCTCAACAACACAGGGCTGGATTCAATATGGAAGCCCTCAACAACACAGGGCTGGATTCAATATGGTAGCCCTCAACAACACAGGGCTGAATTCAATATGGAAGCCCTCAACAACACAGGGCTGGATTCAATATGGAAGCCCTCAACAACACAGGGCTGGATTCAATATGGTAGCCCTCAACAACACAGGGCTGGATTCAATATGGTAGCCCTCAACAACACAGGGCTGGATTCAATATGGAAGCCCTCAACAACACAGGGCTGGATTCAATATGGAAGCCCTCAACAACACAGGGCTGAATTCAATATGGAAGCCCTCAACAACACAGGGCTGAATTCAATATGGAAGCCCTCAACAACACAGGGCTGGATTCAATATGGAAGCCCTCAACAACACAGGGCTGGATTCAATATGGTAGCCCTCAACAACACAGGGCTGGATTCAATATGGAAGCCCTCAACAACACAGGGCTGGATTCAATATGGAAGTCCTCAACAACACAGGGCTGGATTCAATATGGAAGTCCTCAACAACACAGGGCTGGATTCAATATGGTAGCCCTCAACAACACAGGGCTGGATTCAATATGGTAGCCCTCAACAACACAGGGCTGAATTCAATATGGTAGCCCTCGACAACACAGGGCTGAATTCAATATGGAAGCTCCCAACAACACAGGGCTGATTTCAGTATGGAAGCCCTCAACAACACAGGGCTGAATTCAGTATGGAAGCCCTCAACAACACAGGGCTGGATTCAATATGGAAGCCCTCAACAACACAGGGCTGAATTCAGTATGGAAGCCCTCAACAACACAGGGCTGAATTCAATATGGTAGCCTTCAACATCCCAGGGCTGAATTCAGTATGGAAGCTCCCAACAACACAGGGCTGAATTCAATATGGAAGCCCTCAACAACAGAGGGCTGAATTCAATATGGAAGCCCTCAACAACACAGGGTTTAATTCAATATGGTAGCCCTCAACAACACAGGGTTTAATTCAATATGGTAGCCTTCAACATCCCAGGGCTGAATTCAGTATGGAAGCTCTCAGAAACATTAGGCTGGGTTCAGTATGGTAGCCCTCAGAAACATAGGGCTGAATTCAGTATGGTAGCCTTCAACAACCCAGGGCTAGCTTCAATGTGGTAGCCCTCAACAACACAGGGCTGGATTCAATATGGTAGCCCTAAACAACATATGGTGGCTGAATTCAGTATGGAAGCCCTCAGAAACATAGTGCTGGATTCAATATGGAAGCCCTGGACAACACAGGGCTGAATTCAGTATGGAAGCCCTCAACAACACAGGGTTTAATTCAATATGGTAGCCTTCAACATCCCAGGGCTGAATTCAGTATGGTAGCCCTCAGAAACATAGGGCTGGATTCAATATGGTAGCCCTCAACAACACAGGGCTGGATTCAGTATGGAAGCCCTCAACAACACAGGGCTGGATTCAATATGGTAGCCCTCAACAACACAGGGCTGAATTCAATATGGAAGCCCTCAACAACACAGGGCTGGATTCAATATGGAAGCCCTCAACAACACAGGGCTGGATTCAATATGGAAGCCCTAAACAACACAGGGCTGAATTCAGTATGGAAGCCCTCAACAACACAGGGCTGAATTCAATATGGAAGCCCTCAACAACACAGGGCTGGATTCAATATGGAAGCCGTCAAAAACACAGGGCTGTTCAGTGGTTAAAATATGCCTAGGCGTCAGTGGAACTGAACTCCTTGATGCATTCAATGCTGATTGGGATTTAAGTTGCCACATGTGGCTAGTGGCTGCACTGTTGGACAGGAAATGTCCAATAATGTGGACATGATCTTGGGTCCAGGATGGAAGGAGGATCTACCCTTTCAGTCTTCTTGGTCTTGAAGCAGATACTTGTTAGACAACAACGGATGGAGCACTCAGACACACGGACACAATGTGCAATGTGCACACACGTCCCAGTGCCCATTCTCAAAGTTAATGCGTCTAAATCCACGGTCAGGAAGGGAATCTGCTTCCTAACGGGAGAGTAACCCCTCGCGCTGAGAATGCCTTGTGCTGCTTCATTTCTGAGCCGGGCCCCTGCCGCAGCCAACACTGAAGAAGCCAAGGCACTCGTTTTCAGACAACCCACCCTTCCGTCAGACAGACATGAAATTTGCTAAACCTTCACTTTTATTCATTCTCTTTACTTTATGCCAGATTACATTCTTCAACTAAGCAAGCCTTAGACGCCCTGACCGCTGACTTCTGGTCAGAGCAGCATTCCAGCAAGCTCGGGTATTTATTTGCTTCAGCTACAGTGATTCCTTTGGAGGGAAATATTTGGCTCAGATGAGGACCAAGCCACTAACTGTTACTTAATGGCACTGCAAATATTTTAAAGTCAGGTAAGCTCAGCCAAGGCCCTCGTGTATCAAAAGAAAAAAAAAAAAAAAGCAAGGTATTTTTCTCCTCTGTGCAAGATCCCAGTTTCTCATGTCTTAGTGATGACCTTTTGTGAAAAGATAATAGACCCTCTTTGAGTCGGCACATCCCCTCTGCCTAAGGAAATTGAATACCGTGAATATGTTAGACTTTAAAAAAATACTCAAAATGGATTTTTACATGATGTGGTAGATAAGGGGTAAGCAAACGTTGGAGGTTTTGCACACGACATGGTTTCTGTTACGGCCACTCCACTCTGCCCTGAGGACACAAAAGCACCCAGACAATATGTAAACAAATGAGCATGGGGGGCTGGGGTTGTAGCTCAGTGGTGGAGCACTTACGTCACACGCAGGAGGCACTGGGTTCCATCCTCAGCACCACATCAATCAATAAATAAAACAAAGAGATTGATTGGGTCCATCTACAACTAAAACAAAATTTTTTTTAAATGAGCATGGTTGTCTTCCAATAAAACTTTATTTACAAACACCATGTGGACGCAGATTTGGCATCCAAGCATAAACCCGGGCAAATTTCTTTGGAGGAGAGTTTTTGCATGAAAACTCACATTGTTTTGTGACAGCCCTTATTATTGGGTTGGATCTTACACAATCAGGGAGTGGTCACTATCGCATTGCGTAAAGAAAATCTGTAGCAAAGTCCACCAGGGTTCGGGAGGTACAGCACACGGTCAGTAGTGGAGCTATAGCCCAGCTGGGCTTCCTACTCTGTCCTGGGGATTTTGACTGAACTCAAATAACACAAGAGCAGGAGATGGTTTTCTTGTTTTTGGTGGTACTGACTTGGGGGACCAGGTAATCATTTCTATTGGGGGATTTCCCTTTCCATGGTAGGACAAAAAAGTCAAGTATTCCTAATGATGTACAATTCTGCTGTATTTACACACACACACACACACACACACACACACGTGCAGATGTACATATGATTTAAACAAAAAACTTACTTCCTAGTTTAAACATGAGCTGTAGAAAGGAGGATGCTTACAAATGTTTCCAGTTCTACCATTTGAATGCATTTTACTCCCGTCTTAAAATTGATTAATTTACTTGTTCTAATCTTTTGTACATGGCAGCAGAATGCTCTTTGATTTATTTACACAAATGGAGATCATTTTTGACTTCTTTGGTTGTACCCAAAGTAAGGTCACGCCACTCATGCAATCATACATGTACCTGAGGTACTGATGTCTGTCTCATTCCACCATCTTTCCTACCCCCGTGCCTCCTCCCTCCCTCCCTTGTGCCATGCCCCACCCGAAGTTCCTCCACTCATCCCATGCCCCCCCCCCATTATGGATCCACATCCACTTATCAGAGAAAACATTCGGCATTTGCTTTTTGGGGATTGTCTTGCTTTACTTAGCTTGATATGCTCCAACTTCATCCATTTACCTGCAAATACCATGATTTTATTATTTTTGAATGCTGAGTAATATTCCACTGTGTACGTATACCACAGTTTCTTTATCCTTCATGTGTTGAAGGGTATCTAGGTTGCTTCCACAGGTTGGCTATTGTGAATTGACCTGCCATAAACATTGATGTGGCTGCGTCACCGTAGTATGGTGGCTTTAAGTCCTTTGGGCGAATGTGTTTAGCTCTGGGTTAGGATTATGCATTGTTGGTTTGGCTCATTGCATTTCCGGAAGGAACTCGCTTTCTCTCTCTGGGTAAATTGGTTCTGGAGAACAGGGTGTGGAGTGCACATGAGGTCTGATGTCTAAGGATGGATTCTGTGTCAGCCGAGGGCCACATTCCCCAGCTGTTGTGCCTAGACAAGAATGCAGGGAGACAGGTCAGCACCAAAGTATCGTCCCCATCCCAGCAGACCACCTGACTCAGGTCCGTGCTCCCACTGTGTCTCCCCGGGCACTGTCTTACCCTAGAGAACACAGAGGGGGCGCTGTTGTAATTTGGATCACAATGATGTATCTCTGGATCCTTGATGTGTCGAGGTAGAGCGGAGCCATAGAGCACTTGCCTAGCATGTGGCAAGACCCTGGGTTCTATCCCCCACTTCTGCAAAAACAATCAAACAAACAAAAAGCCTATCTACCCTTGAATTGCAGCATGTACAACAAAACTTCCTTTTTTTTTTTTTTGCGAAACACATTAAGAGGAGGCAAACAGTAAGTGTCACCTTTATTTACCCCTCGAAGCACGAACCTGGTTTTGCTACTGAATGTTGTTCTAATGAATGAAGCAGCCGCAAACGGGAGAGTAGGGGGCTTTCTCACTCTGGATCATCAGCCTCAGATTCAGTGGTTTTGTGTCCGTTGGTAAATTCTCAGCCACCCTCAAGTCCAGTTTTCCTGTTTCCCAAGCAGACCGTGTGAGAATCCATGTTGCAGGCTCTGCACACCCAGCCTGGAGATCCGAGAGACAGCACAGGTGTGTCACTGGGGATATGGCATGACATTGACGGTTCTTTTCAAAAGCATGTGGCTATCCCTGATGAACATTTAGAACCGCGCTTCTTAAACGTAGTGACCCATGAGAATCACCGGGTGGGTTTTCCATGTCATAAATCTACCCCTACCCAGCCCCACGCAAGAGTCCCCCATGCAGTCGGTCTGCGTGGGCCCAGTACTTACCACTGACCACGGATCCTCGGGACACACGAATGCTCCTGCTTCAGAGGCCACATTCCTCATGAATCTCGGGAGATACTTAACTGTCATCTCTATCTGTATTTGCAGTTGTTAAACAGCCACATCCCATCAGATAAAGTACATTGTTGCTCTGCAGGAACTTATACTATTTTTTTTTAAATTAATTCTGTGGTCTGCATTTCATAAAGAACTCAAGGACAAAATTAGGGGGACGAGATGTGCGTCTGCCGTCCAGCAAGCCCACCCTGCCCGTGGCGGGCCTGTCTGGAACGGGACACGCGTTTTGACATTGAATCACCATGAAGGTCCTAAGATGCGGACAGAAGTGTGAATTGTGAGCTTCCAGTCTGGTGCGGAGGCGGAGGGTCACCTGTGCTCAATGCTGTGACCTTCTCTCCCTGCAAACCTACTAGAAAGAGTGAAGTCACAGGGCTCTGCTCCGTTCAAGGAGATTTATGTGCCTCCTCGGTGGTGGGGAGGGAAATCCCAGTTGCCGATGAAACTATTTAATGTTCCTTAATCAACACAGAGCTTTGGCCTGCCCGGGTGGCGTGGGCGACCCAAAAGCCCTTGAGCAAGATGGCAGTGGAGGGGCGAAGACTCAGCTGCTGCTAAGTTTGGATCACTTATGACAGCAAGATAGAAAGCCCGCTAGAACACTCAAGGGGCTCAGATGTAGTCACGCCACCCTAGGACGTTCTTGGGAACTCAGTGAAGATTCTGACTTTGCCTCTGCGGTGGAAACTGGCAATCTTACCGCCTGCGCTTTTCGGGGCGAATCCTCACCATCATCCGGCGGTGTGCATGGGGACCTCTTCTCTGAGCCTCAGCCTGGTTCATCAGCATTCAGAGGAAGGGACTGAACACTTCAAGGACTGCCATTTAAAATGAGACCACTTGATTCGTTAAACAGCATCGTCCTCCATGGCATCCCATCAGAAATGATTACAAAACGGGTGGCGTGGGTTTAGAAAACCTGGTGGGGGGTCTCAGCGCCCCCCTGGGTGGCAGGTCCAGCGGCTTGGGGCTTACTTCAGCGCGTGGCCAGGGAAATGTTTTGGTGACCAGCTGCTTCTTGGTGGAATCTGCCCAAGACCCTGGTTGGTACTGGCTGGAAGTGAATGGCTGCAGCCCAAGCCCGCTCGGCGAACCCCGAGCAGAGCGGCACTTCTCCCAGCTGCTAGAACAGGTAGCCTAGCTGATTTTGTTCCTGGAGAACTGTAAAGGTGAATGCGTGTAGCAGGAGTCAGTCAAAACCTTGTTCTGGTGCATCGCATCATAAAGTAGTGACATGAGGAAGCAGGGAGCATCCTTGTCCCTCTAACTCCCAGAGGCCCCAGAAGACAGCCAAGTTGACCAAGTCTATTGGGGGTGGGGCAAGACCACCCTTGACCGGTGCATAGGCTATTACATATATTTGGTAAAAAGAAATGTGTTCGAGATTCAGATACTTTTTGTAGCAAGATAAAAGAAACAGCCAAGCCATAAAAGTCATTTTCAAGTGGATTCTGCCTTGGCTGAACGTTCAGGGCCACTCCATGCTGTGTTCTAGGACATTCCATTGCAGAGGGACTTATTTTTTGTTTTCTCAAAACGTGAGCCAAGAGACTGCTTTAGAACCACCTACATTGGCTAATTAAAATGCACACAAACATTTTAAAAAAATTGAAGTCTAGTGCTGTGGTCTGAATGTTTGTACCCCTTTCTTCCCTAAATTCATAGATTGAAACCTGATCACCAGATGATGCTATATCAGGAGGTGGGACTCTAGGAACTGCTTGGGTTATAAAGGGCAGCCCCGTGAATGGGACAAGGGTCCTTATACAAGACCCAGAGAGCCCCCTGCCCTTCCACCATGTGAAGACCCAGGAGAAGGCATCATCTAGGAGCCAGGAAGCAGCCCTCAGCAGACCCCGTGTCCGCCATGCCTGGACCTTGGATTGCAGCCTGCAGAGCTGAGAGCAGTCGGGGTCTGGGGTCTATAAGTGAAACTGGGCTGTTTTGTTACAGCAGCCCAGGGAGACTCATACGGTGACGCACCAGCCCTCTGCGCAGTGCAATGACCTGAGTGTGGGTGTCCCCAAATTCCCATGTTCGATTCTCCCCCCAGGTGCTGGTGTTGGAGGTGGGGCTCTGGGAGGGGCTGAGGTCACAGGGTGCAGCCCATGAAAGGGACGAGGGTCCTTATCATAGAGACCCAGAGAGCCCCCTGCCCTGCCACCATGGAGGACCCAGGAGAAGGCACCATCTCTGAGCCCTCTGCAGACCCCGCGTCTGCCACACCTGGACCTCGGGCTTCAGTCTGAACAAGCCACGAAGGTGGAGGTGACTCCGTGCTCCTGTCTGTCAAGACTGCCCGTGCCAGGGGAGGAACCTGGGGCAGGAAAGACGGTGCAGCGAGACGGACACCATCACCCTAGGTACATGTGTGACAGCTCGTGTGGTGCGACGCTGCGTCACGCACAGCCAGAGAAATGAAACGGGCGCTCCATTTGTGCACAGTGACTGGGAATGCATTCTGCTGTCACGGATAACTAATTAGACAAACAGAAATAAAATAAGTGAAAGTTAAAAAGGAAACAAAAATCCTGACATCGCCAGATAGAGATGTTTTGCACTCTTTCTTTTTACAGCACAGTTTCCATGGCCAGCAGAGGTGGACCACCCATCTACTGCAGAGACTGGACACTGTGCCCGACGTGAGCAATTTCTATTAACAAAAGAACCTTGTCCCTGAGATTCATGTCCTCCCAATTTTAAGTAAATATTTCTAAACATTATTAAGTATTTCAATGCTCATTAGCAGACAGAGGATTTACGTTTATTGATGGAGGAATGAAATCTAGAAGAAATGTTATAACCAGTCAAGAAGCAAAAAAAAAAAAAAAAAAAAAAAAAGTCTTGTTCTGAAAATGGTAAATTATGAATAATTGTAATTTTACCTAAAACAAATCATCCCTCCCCACAAAGAAACTCACTTCAATATTGGTTTTCGCTCCTGCCTTGAAAAGATTCTGAAAATAACTCAAGATAGACCAAACTACATTTTTTTCTAAAATAAGAAGAAATTATTCCGAGGAATAAACGAGAATGATGACAGGCTTTTCTCCAACAAGCAAAGGAAATGGGAAGATTTTTGTGCTCACGTCGACATCAGAAGTAATAAAACCCGAGCCTGGTGCTCCCAGGCCCTAGATGGATCCAACAACCCGTTCTTTATCAAGTCATGGGCTTTCCAAGTGAGTAGCTGATTACCAGGTTCAAGAGGTGAGTCCGCTCTACAGAGAACACAGTGCAGTCGTCATTAAAGCAATCCGCTCTTCTTTCTGTCTTAGGAACAAAACACAAGCCCCCCGAAGGATGCTCCGGAGAGAGGCACGCTTTACCAAGCCTGCTCTCAAGGGGTTCTTCCCTAGCTATGGCTTTAAAATCTAAGAACGTGGGGAAAGTTCAATGAGGGAGCCAAAATCTGTGCATTGATGTTCCAGATGGAAGCCATTGAAGATCTCTGTAAGCCATTTAAAAGATGTGTTAAAAGCCGGTCGTGGTGGCACACACCTGTCATCCCAGCAACTGGGGAGGCTGAGGCAGGAGGATCATGAGTTCAAAGCCAGCCTCAGCCAAAGTGAGGCCGTCAGCAACTCCGTGAGACTCTGGCTCTAAATAAAATTCAAAAAAAGGGCTGGGGATGTGGCTCAGGGGTCGAGTGCCCCTGAGTTCAATCCCTGGTATAAAACAAAAGTGTGTTGAAGATTGGGAGAGGTTGGGGGTCCTTGTCTCTTGGAACTGCAGACACAGCTGAGCTCTTCGCATGCGTCAGCTCCTGTGATGTGCACTTGATTCTGGTCCATCCATTCAATGGAACGTGGACCTGGAATTGATGTTGCTTCTAGCGTTGAGCTCACATAGTCACCTTCCATCCCCACCCCAGCAGAGATGTGTTAACGTGTGGATGTATTTTAGGTGTGGGGAGAGAGGAATCCTGTAGGCGTCTGGTGGGTAGAGTCAGAGAAGCTGCTAACCTCTGCAGTGCACGTCGCTACCCCACGCGGGGGAATTATCCAGCCCCAGAGTCAGTAGGGCAGAGGCTGAGAAGCCCTGGGCTGGGAATCTTGGAATGTCCAACGGGCTTCATGGTCACTTGGGTGTGCTGCCTGGCCAGACGGTGTGTGGTACAGCTGTGTTTGCACTCAGTTTGGATGGCAAACACTGGCCAAGGATGGGAGGCACTTGGGTGGGTAGGAACGAAGTGGGATCCGAAGACACACACTGAACATTTTGCAATGCACAGGACTGACCCCCAGAAATCACCCATTCCAAAAGATCTGTAGCGAAGCCTTAAGATGCTTTAAGTTCTTAAAACTCAAATTTTATGTGGTACCAGCATTCCTTTCTGCATATGAGCTGGACTTTCTCTGCCCAGAAGCAGGGCACGGTGACCCTTGATCAAGTAGCCGCCTCTCCGCGTACTCCCAGTTCCTCAGAGTGGTTGGTCCAGATGGCCGCCATATGCAATCTCCTCCTGGTGGCTTCCTCCCTGTGGATAGCAAGATGCTGGCTATCTGGGCAAACCTTCTGACCCTGGTACCTGCTCTCTCTTTCTCTCTTTCTCTCTCTTTCTCTCTCTGTCTCTGCTCTGTGACCTCCACGTCAGGTGACATATACCAACATGAGCAGATACCCAATAGAATTTTTTACCCAACCACATGAGGGACAGCTAGCAAACACTGTTTCCCTGAGGGTGCACGTTTCTTAGAATTTAACACAAATCTGCACATGAACTCTCGGCTTTCACCGTGAACACATTTCCTCTGTAGCAACCTGTGAGGGTATTTGGTTGGCACCGGGGATATATTGACACTGACGTCACACTCTGCCAAGTGGTGTGCACGTGCACTATGCAGAGAGCAGGTACTCGTGGGTGGAGGGCGAGGAACTTTAAAAATTAGTTATTGTTTTTCTGTTATGGCTGTTAGATTAGTCCAAGCCTCCAGATTTGGCTGGAAAAAAAAAATCACCCCGAAATTGGGTCTCAGACCGAGATGGCCTGGGGGATTTATTCAGTGTATGACGAAGTCTGGTTATATCCGAGGTCTTTTCCTCTGACGGTGGGTCTCAACAGATGTGCGTTCCGTAGACTACGGGAGACATTTTTTTTCCAGTGGCCAGTGCTCTCTGTGAAAAGGGATGAATGTCCCTGGGTCCACTTTAATAAAAGCTCATTTGTAATAATTCAGTGACACTAGGCACTCACAGACTTCCTGGACCCTGGAGATGGTGACTGCAGTGTCAGCCAGCACCTTCTGCAGACCCAGACGTCAAATTCTGAGGCTTGTGTTCCCGGGTCTCAGTGTAAGGGTCCGGCGGAGCGTGGGAGGAAGAGACCACACAAGAGACTGGCTCCATGCAATTGGCAAAAGGGGATTTATTGATTCAGCGAGATGAGTTTCCAAGCTCACTCAGGAAGATAGAGCAGCCCAGAGCCCAGAGCAGAGGTCAAGCAGAGCTTAAGTACACTTTTTGGAGAGGGTGGGGGGCTTTGCATGCATCAGAACAAATCATCATGAGGCGCGGGAAAATTGAACAACAACTCCGAGACATGATTAGCACATTCATTGGCGGGAACAGTCTGGGCAGGGGTGATTGGTCACTCCTAAGTGGGGTACACATTTAAACTGATTGGTTTTGGAGCCTGGATGCTTACGTGCCGTGCTACTCGGAGCCCTTAGCTATTGAACAACCAGGGGACCAGGAGAAATATTTACTGGGCAGTTCAGGTATTGTCCTAACAGCTACAGGGATTACAGGTTCCGGGGGTAGCAGAGGAGTTGTAACAATGCCTTGTCTTTTACTTTTTAGCCCAGGCCTCGCCATTTAGAGACTTGACACTGCCCGGTCTTTTACACTTTAACTCAGACTTTTGCAGCTTGGAATCAGCTTAGAAATTTCACCTTTACAACAGGAAGCGCACCCTGATCCGTTCGATGTTGCTTTATCCGTTGTGGCTGATTTCAGAATTGTTTTAAAAAATTATCTGATGCTACCTCAACTGTTTTTTTTTTTTTTTTTTTTGGCTTAAAGTATGATCCAGAATCTTCCAATCACACATCGTTTCAGCGATTCCCGCTGCCATCGGAACGGAGGGAACATTCACAGAATTGCATTTTAACACATCAGCGCAGAATATTATTGCTTTATCAAACACATTCCATGGTATTATTTCCTAGCATGCTCAGGAAGAAAAAAAAAATTAGCTGGCTAATAGCTAAACCACAAACACGAAGATCATGCAGGCTGGAAAGAGGATATGTCGGGTGTTTTCCCCGTTGTTAGATTTGCTGCTTGTAGCCTCTGGGATCATCAGTGGGAAGTGTCGCACCCCTTCTGATATAAAAGGGTCCTTCAGAAGTCTACACTGATGGACAGACTCCATGGCCCGTACCCAGCCCTTCACAGCTCTGTCCCCTAGAAAGGCCAGCCACACCCGGGACGCCCTCCGAGAGCTCCCCTCCACACTCAGAAGTGGACTCAAGTGTCCTTTCCCACTCGCTGTCCCCCTACAGCATGCTCTCGGCAAACCCAGAAATCCCAGGCGTCTGCGCCAGGCCCCCCCCCCCCAGAGGAGCAGGACTTGGGTGGCCAGAAGCCGCTGATCCGTTAACCGTCCAAGCCTGCAACAGGCTTGTGCGGATTCGGCTGCTTGGATTCTGAAACGTGCCCCCGACGCCCAGGACAGGCAGCCGGACTTCTCTATCGGGGGACAGGCACAGTATCTCAGCAGACCCTTCTGTCCTGCAGCTGAGCCTCGCGTCACCTGTCGCTGTGTTCTCAGGCACCTGAGCCGTCAGGAGTAGTCCTGACACTTGTAAATCCAAGCAGGAGCCGCAGAGAGCTATAGGGGAGACCCAGCTGCCGTCCCAAGTGCATGGAAGAGCTCTGCACGTGGAAGAGCCAGCCCTGGGTGTGCCCCGCGCGTCAGTTAGAAGTAAAAACAGGTTTTAAACAGCAAGATGAGTGGTGAGGTTCCTAGTCTGGCAAAACCGTTTTCGCTGAATAGAAAAAGCCTTCCAGATGCAGTGTGATAACTCGACTTTGTTCCAAAACAACAACGGGACAGGCGCCCCTTTTATCTTAAATCTGCCTCAGGCCATTTGGCAAGGAGACCTTCTGCTTCCTGAGAAGCCAGAAGGTTGGATTCCCGAATTGTAAACTGCAACACATATTTGAGTCTGTGTGCAGGTGCGGTGGGAAGGGAGCTGGGATCTGGGGGGCCTCTCTGATTGATGTCCATAAGGCAAAAAAAAAAGAACCAAAGATGTTTTCACAGGGCGCTGCTTGGGTTTCTCTGTCTGTCCTTGACTCTTTCTAATTGAAAGAGTTTCTTTGTTCTGAAAGTTTGATGCCTGCCTTAAGATCAAGCTGCGAGTCTTATCAGACTGTGTCGGTTGTATCTATAGGGACGCTTGACGGTGATGTTATTTAACTAGGGAAATAGAGGCACACATAGATGCAGACATAGACACTGACCAGGGCCTAGTTACACAAAAATCATTTCCACTTTACATTTTTTTTCTTTTTAATTGGATGTTCACAACATTACACAGCTCTTGACAAATCATATTTCATACATTAGAATCAAGTGGGTTATGAACTCCCATTTTTACCCCAAATGCAGATTGCAGAATCACGTCGGTTACACATCCACAATTTTACATAGTGCCCTATTAGTAATTGTTGTATTCTGCTACCTTTCCTATCCTCTACTATCCCCCTCCCCTTCCCTCCCATCTTCTCTCTCTACCCCATCTACTGTAATTCATTTCTCTCCTTGTTTATTTTCCCATTCCCCTCACAACCTCTCATATGTAATTTTGTATAACAATGAGGGGCTCCCTCCATTTCCATGTGATTTCCCTTTTTTTCTCCCTTTCCCTCCCACCTCATGTCTCTGTTTAATGTTAATCTTTTCTTCCTGCTCTTCCTCCCTGTTCTGTTCTTAGTTGCTCTCATTATATCAAAGAAGACATTTGGTATTTGTTTTTTCAGGATTGGCTAGCTTCACTAAGCATAATCTGCTCTAGTGCCATCTATTTCCCTGCAAATTCCGTGATTTTGTCATTTTTTAGTGCTGCGTAATACTCCATGGTGTATAAATGCCACATTTTTTTATCCATTCATCTATTGAAGGGCATCTGGGTTGATTCCACAGTCTAGCAATTGTGAATTGTGCTGCTATGAACATTGATGTGGCAGTATCCCTGTAGTGTGCTCTTTTAAGGTTTTCAGGAAATAGTCCGAGAAGGGCAATAGCTGGGTCAAATGGTGGTTCCATTCCCAGCTTTCCCAGGAATCTCCAAACTGCTTTCCAAATTGGCCCAAGGACATGAACAAACACTTCTCAGAGGAGGACATACAATCAATCAACAAGTACATGAAAAAATGCTCACCATCTCTAGCAGTCAGAGAAATGCAAATCAAAACCACCCTAAGATACCATCTCACTCCAGTAAGATTGGCAGCCACTATGAAGTCAAACAACAACAAGTGCTGGCGAGGATGTGGAGAAAAGGGTACACTTGTACACTGCTGGTGGGACTGCAAACGGGTGCGGCCAATTTGGAAATCATTCACACTTGATTGTCCGGCTTTGTAGAAGAAAACGTGTGTGCACTTCACCTCACTTGTCTCTCCAAATCCCTGCCCTGTTTTAGCCCCCAGGCAACTCTGTGCTAGATTTCAAGGAGGAGAAATAGGAGGCTTCAGAGAACAGCGAAAAGTATGGGACAAGGTGGTATCCACATCTTGTGTGCTGTGGTACTTCAATAAAGTTTCTTAACCTCTCTGTTCGTTGATTTTCTTTTTTTTTCACTTGCAAAATGGGAGTAGAAACTGTTCCCCTTTCATAGGAGAATGATGTGAAAGTTAAACACACGGCATGAAATTTAGTGGAACACTTTGTGACCCTACACGCTGTAGAGGTGTTGCTATGACTGTTCTCACAGATACTAAACCAAAATCCTAAAATACGAATCACTGTCCCCAAGGCCACAACAACATATGTGTCATTTAAATGCAGGTCTGACCCCGTGGCTCTTTCCTAAGGACAGCTTTGCGGATGGGAGTTTGGATCTGATATCCTGAATTAATTTTCTCAACTTTGTGGAGCTTGAATTTCATGAAGTAGGACGTATTCTTCTTTGGTCTCCTTTTCCTTGTTGGTGGACTCTGACAATATGGACCACTCCTCAGTACAATTCCTGTGATCCTCAAAGGATGGATAAGTATCCAATAATTTTAAAGCATTTAAAAATTATGGGAAGTTGAAAGGCTTCAGGGTACTGTGATTTCCCATAATAGCAAACCAACTCCACATTTTTTTTTACATTGATGGATAATATTAACCAAACCCTAAACTCTGGCCACGTCATATTTGATGTGTTCCTGGAAAACATGATCCTCTACCCCTAGGAAAGAAGATGTGGCCGGGCGTGGTGGTGCACACGTGTAATCCCAGCAGCTAAGGAGGCTGAGGCAGGAGGATTGCAAGTTTGAGGCCAACCTCAGCAAGTTAGCAAGATCGTGTCTCAAAAGAAAAAGTAAAAAGTGCTGGGGATGTTGCTCAGTGGTTAAGCACCCCTACATTCAATCTCCAGTACCGAGGGAAGAAAAAGAAAGAATTGGTCTTTTGGTCTTGTAAAGGAGAATATTTGATGGATGGAGTAACAGAATGAACGATAGCTGTAGGATTTAACCTTTCTGAAAGTTCCCTAGATTTTAAAATAAAAGGAATTTTGACTTTAGCATCATACATCCTGGAGTTGGCTGGAGCTAAAAATATTTCAATGATGGTTTTACCTATAAAACCTTCCACAGGCCTTAAAGCCATGTCTTATTTTATGCAGAGTTTTCTATCTTTGCATCAGAAAAGAGAATTAACATGTAGACATTCGTGAGAGTAAATGAGAGGCTTTATGTGAAGATGAACCATGGAACCTATTTAATGGTCTTACCTATACAGTGGAATACTATTTAGCCTTTAAAAAGGTCTTGCTGTCTCATGATTATTACTGCGTTTGTCTTTCTACGTACATTTGAGAATCATGTTTTCCACATGTACCGTCTCGGGCAATCTTACCTTTGGCACGTGGAGTTTAAATATTTAAAAACATCAGTCCACCTATATCTTTTGCTTCTGCTTTACCAAAATTAGAAAGCGCGTCCTTTCAAAATGGATTTGCGCTTTTGTATCTTTTCTGCTTATTAAAGCTGGGGAAGATGCAAACCACAAACACCTAGAAATACAGAGTTTCACCAAGTGAAATGTCCACAAAACATTTCTCCGGCCTCTGCCTGTCAGTGCTCCCTCCACCTGTCATCAACCCCCAGCGGGAAACACTTTTCCAAGGAAATAACTCCATCCCCAGGGCTGGCATCGAGTGAGGAGCCCGCCCCTCTAACTGGATCCCCTCCCCGTTTATAGGGTTGAACCTTTTGAAAGGAGTCAGTGACCGCGAGATGAAAAAGTCGCGTTTTCCCTTGGATGACTGGGTTGTGGCGATGAATCCATCCATTGTCTGCGGGACTTCAAACGGACGGCGGCAGAGTCCTTCTGGACCTTTGAAGTGGGGCTAGTCTTTGGCACCACTGGGAGAGTGGACCAGGTCCTGCGGACACAAGTGCGGGGGGCGAGATCCTGGGGTTCTCTGTCCTCCTCTGATGGGGCATCTTGCAGGTGCTCTTGGCTCAGCAACCTGTATTTCCCACTTGTCCCCCTGGGAGATGGCTTCCCTGGACCTGCTTACCCTCAAGTCTCCGTGGAGACGTGAAGGCTGTCTGCATTCTAGGCGCAGACGAGCCCCGTGAGCATGGCCAAGACTAAAAGAGACTAAATGCTCAGTGTGCAAATAAGTTACAAACCTCCTTAGCCAAAATATCCTGCACTGTCAGCTTTTGACGATGAAGCCAGATTTTATAACGTCGTCATTCTTTACGTGTATGGAATCCAAGGTAGAGGAAGCTCTCTTGGAAACACAGGAGTCACCTTGGCAAGGTAGAGAGAGAGGGAGGCTGTTCTGGGCCCAGGGTGCTTGACCCCAAAGCCGCCACCCTTTATTTTTATTTATTTATTTATTTATTTTATTTTAAGGCAGGGTCTCTTTAAGTTGTCACGGCCTCCCTAAGTTGCTGAGCCTGGCCTCCAACTCACAATCCTCCTGCCTCAGCCTCCCCAGCCCCTGGGATGACAGGCAGGTGCTACCCCCTCTGGTGCAATCCAGTTTGTTGATCGACTTCATGTTAGAGTTCGACTGCTTGCATTTTTCCATTTTCACTTTTGTGCCCATGCTTCTCTTTGACTTATCAAATCTTACACAATTTTTTTTTTAAATAAATACTATTGTGTACATTTAGGATCTACAACCTGATATGGGGGAAGACAGACACACTGTTAAAAGCTTACTCTGGTGAAGCCATATAATATGTAGCATCTGTCCATCATGCAACTGTGGTCGTTTTTGTAGCAAGAGCACCTTTGATCTGGGCAGTTTCCAAGAATCACGGGGGCAGTGCCAACCTGTGAACCAGTGGCTAAGCAGCGGTCCTCACGTGTTTCTTCCACACATCTTCTACTTTATAGTCAAACATGCTAGTCTGCTATTAATTCTAGTATTGGGGGGCATTCCTCAAGTGCTTGAGGGCACTCGTGACGTGTTTCAAAACAAGATATCAGGCATTTCCATTTCATTTGGGGTTCTGCATTCGGCTGGATGGATGCTCAATAAGATAAAGTCTGTTTCTAAAGTAAAGGGGTGCTTTTAAATTGGGGGCCGGGGAACTCTTTCTGTAATCTAAGAGTTGGTTAAAGATCCATAGCCATCTTGTCTCTGTCACAATTGTGCCACCTGCATTTCCGGCAGGAAACCAGCTGAAGCGATACAGAGGAAGGAGTGGACAAGCCTGTGTTCCAATAAAACTTTATCAGGAGCGGGACGCTCCCAGACAGCAGTTTCCAAGCCTCGGTTGACACCCCTGGAGGCTCATGGATGCCCATTTGCTAGTCGCCATCCTGTCCCCTGAGAGTGAAGTTTGTGATCAGGAGCCTGCCTGCCACCCCAGAGGCTGCAAGAGCGGGTTTAGCCCAGGTGTTTGTCTGGCCCTTTATCATGATTCACCTTTCATCCATCCAAAGCCTAGAGGATCTGATCCAGCGTTGACATAAGGTCAGAAAATCAACGCCGTTGGGATTTTTTTTTTTTTTGTAAATTTCGACACATCTTACTCTATTGATTTCTGGAAATAAAGGGCTGAAAATATCAAAACCAGTCTCCCTTTGTAAATCTGTCCCAGAGTCTGACATAGTTGGATCTCTGCCACAGGCTGGATTGTAGATCCCCCCAAATCCACAGGTTGGAATCCTGAGCACTGGTACCCAAGAGCATGATTCTTATTTGAGACGGAGCTTTTAGAGCCATCATCCCAGAGGACTGGGGTTGCTGTGGGAAGAGGAGATGAGGACCCAAAATGCACGTGCCTTAGCTCACGGCCCCGTGGCTGGTAAACGAGGTCTGTGTGCTGGGTGGCCGCTGTCAGAGCGGCTTACATTTACCTATCGGCCAGGGGCTGCCGTACCTGGCTTTGGTGCACATGCTGTGCACCCGTGGAATTTTGTGATGTGCAAATCATCACAAGGTCCAGGCATCCTCCAAGAAGCCCTCGATGGCTTCAAAGTTCGGACACAAAGCACCTGTCACCATGTCACATGACACTAACATTTGATGTCACCCACCATAAAGTGTCAGATGAGTTGAGAGGGCTTTGTAAACAGAACTCGTATCCAGTGGCACTGTCCCCAGGTGTCCCCTCCCAACACCAGGTATTGCAGTCCCCCATGGCAACACCAAGAGAGGGTGCAACGTGGTCTTACTGGGGACTTCAAAGCCTGCCAAACCCGCCTCCCCAAGAGCTGGCCTCCTGCACCGAGCATGAGCCCACATGTGGGTTGCACCTTCCAATGTTTATTTCTTTTCCATCCTATTTGTGGCAGAACTAGAAAGGCTGTGGGGGACGGGGAATGCCAAAGTACACACACTGTGTGCCTGCCAGACAGAGGAGGTAGTGGTGGGAGGATTCGCAGCAGGAATTCCCAGTGCGAATGAGCCACGGCTCGAAGTTTCCAGTGTCCCTGGTTAGAATGAAGAGAGGGCAGCAATCTTGCAGCTGAGAAGCCTGCGAGCTGAAGAGTGGGCCAACAGAAAATGCCATTTACGATGTTTCTTCAGCTGGAAGAAATATTAGTCATATTTTTCTCATTCTAAAACGATGCACTGTTTTTATAATTAAAACACAAATATGAGAATCAATTTAACATTTTTTTAACTCGGGAAGTTTGGATTAATTTTAAAAGATTTTTTTTTAATAAAGGAGATGAGTCAATACCTTGCTTTTTTAAAAAATTGAGCTGAACTATATTTCTCATAAAATATGTTAGCTTTCTGTTGCTATAACAAATAGTACCTTTGTGTTAGCTTTCTGTTGCTATAACAAATACAAGAGACGATCAACTTATAAAGACAAAAGGTTTATTTTGCCTCAATTTTTTTAATTTTTTTTTAAATTGTGGACTAACACAATACCTTTATTTTATGTGTTTGTTTTAGGTGGTGTTGAGGATTAAGCCCAGTGCCTCGCACATCCCAGGCAAGCACCCTTCCACTGAGCTACAACCCTAGCCCTTGCTTCAAAGTTTTAGGGTTTCAATCCGTGGTTATTGGACCCTTTTCTCTCTTTTTCAAGATTCGCCCACTCTAGATGTGGTGCCCACAAGGAACAATACTACCCATGAGCAAAGTTACTTGTTATTAATATCAGGATAAAACTGTTATGTCTACTCATTTCTTAGCTCATGTTGGCCACCTCTAAACATGCTCACAGAACATGTGAACCAGCGAGGAAAGAGTGATATAAAGATGGACTTTTACTGAGGGCTCACGACGTACGTGACATTCCATACAATCACTTAATTTACTCACAGACAGACGCAGCGGTGGGTAAAATAGGAAGTCGTCCAAGGTCTCAAGCGAATGCCAGACACTGTGGACAGCACCAAACTCAGTACAGAACATGTTCTTTCCTATCTACGTATGTTACAGCAAACTTTCATCTTTTTTGCTTAAAGTGAGCATTTTATGGTTTCTCTTTAAGGTATCTGAATGGCCAGCCAGCATCAATATTCTTGTGCTTTGGTGCCATTATTAAGTTTTAGTTGAACACAAATACTGTGGTACTGTAAAGTAGGATCCTGAGATATATGCATACAGTGGGGGTAGTACATACAGCGTGGACCCGCTGCGGGACGACATGAGATTCCATCAGGCTACTCCGAAAGGCATATGCTGGATTGTTTATTTCAGGAGTTTCTCATTTAATATTTCTGGACCACAGTTGAACTTGGGCAGCTGAAACTGTGGTCATGCAAAACCTCGTGAAACAGGGAAGTGACTACCTAACTCTCTGTCTTAGAACAATCAGGCATGCTCATTGAAAAATGATCTAGACCTTCAAAAAAAAGTGAATCCTTTCAAAAACCATCATAAAACGAAGCATAGGCCTTTATGTCAAATGCAGGACTGAAAATACTTTGAAGTGGTAGCCTGGGAGAAAACTTAGGTGGCACTGAATTTGACCACAGAGAAGGTTAAAAATCATCATCATCGTCATCGTCATCGTCATCATCGATTACCAGGGACGGGGGTCAGCAATTGCCGTTGGGTATCCAAGGGAAGTACTGCAACTTTTTAGCCCTGGTGAAACTTCTCTGAAGGATATCGTCCTTGTGTACGTAGGACACTTGCGTTTGACAAAGTCATAGATCTTCCCAGTACCTTGGTATCTGCTCTATGTTTTAAAAGTCCTCTGAAGAGGCGAAGGGTTCAGGATGGATGCAGAGCGTGATGAAAGGAAGTGACTGAATGAGAAACACATTCACACAGGACATAGCACTTGCATATAACTCAGGCACATTCTGCCAGGTGCTTTAAATCATCCCTCGATGATTTAAAATACTGAACTCAACGTAGGTGCTATGTAGATAGTTATTATTTTTTATAGTTTAGGGAATAGTGACAGTAAAAAAAAAAAGTATACATGCTCATTGAAGTTGCAGATTTTTTTTAAGTTTAGATCTGCAGTCGGTGAAATCTGAGGATGCGGAGTTTGCAGATAGGGAAGGCCCATCTCAGAATGGAAAACTATAGAAACTCAGGAAGAAGAGGCTGAACTGACTGTGTCTGTCAGCTTGCCTGCACTGTCAGAGAATACTGAGATAACTGGCTTATGAAGAAAAAAGGTTTCTTTGGGCTCACAGTTTTAGAGGTTTCTATCTATGGGTGGTTCACCCTGTTGATTTGGGGACTCTGGTAACGCAGAGGCACAGAAAATCTGCTCAACTCTGCAGTTCATGGTCAAGATTCAAAAAGAAAGAAAGAAGAAGAGACCAGGGTTCCACAGGACCCTTCAAGAGCACACCACCCCCAATGATCCAAAGACCTCCCACTAAGACCCACCTCCCTCAGGCTGCACACCTCCCTGTGGGCCAAGCTGGGGATCAAGCCTTTACCACATTGCAGGGCACTGAGGTCTCAGCTACAGCTGACCCTTTGGATTCCAGGTTCGAGTTGGAGACCTGGGTGCAAACTTGTAAGTGGACACAGGTGTTTGGGTCTGAAAATACTTGTGGCTCCCTGGTACGAGTCAGTAACTTTGAAAGCATCGATGGGAAATTTAAAATTAATCTAAATTGATCTGACGTGATACAGGTCAGAACAGAGGTTCTCTTTGGTGCATTACAAATAAGAGGGGAAGGAGAATTTTGTAAATATCTTTTTTTTATATATATATTTCATCCAAAAAAAACTTAGGCATCGTTCACAAGCCGAGGCCAGAAGGACTCGGGGTAGATGTTGTGGAGCTGAGGGTTCTGGTTTTAAAAACTCACATGGACATCTGGAAGAGCTGCTGTGGTCACGCACCAGTAAACGACGACCATCCATCGAGGCCAAATGTGCCTTCTCCTAGAACCAAGCATGCAAAAGGCCGGTGGTGCATTGGGTAGTGGGCCGCCGCGGGGCAGAGGAATGCTACGTACGGCAGGCTGTGCGCTGGCTCGGAGGGACTCGTTTTTAAAAAGTACCTATTTTGTGTAATTAGTTGGGGTTCTTGTCTGTGCAAAGTTGAGGGTTTAATGTTTTGCTCCTGTCTCTGGGGAGAAAGTTCTGAATGAGCTGTTTTTGAATGAGGGACCAGTCCAGAGGAGCTTCTCAGACACGGAGAATTTTCCAGATGTTGGATAGGCGAAGCTAAGGGACATCACATGGGAGGTATTTTGAAATCTGCCAGCGGCTCAGGAGGCTGAGGCAGGAGGATGGTGAGTTCAAACCCAGCCTCAGTAAAAGTGACGCGCTAAGCAACTCAGTGAGACCCTGTCCCTAAATAAAATATAAAATAGGGCTGGGGACGGGGCTCCAGGGTCCAGTGCCCCTGAGTTCCATCCCTGGGACCAAAAAAATTTTTTTAATAATTGCTACTAAATGATTCCATTTATATTAAGTTCGAATAATAAGACTCGTGCAATGCCACAGCCGCTCACTGGTTTCTGCTGGTGTGCTTTACCCAGAATGGTGTTCCCTGGGCCTCGTGTGGTGACTTCAGTTTCCCGTTCAGTACAGTTTCTGAGACGTGTGGATGGAATTCACTTCCGCTCATGCATTTTGCTCGTGGCTTAACACGTCCCTGAGTAAAGTGGTTGAGGTTTGGTCAGCAGAACAGGTAGCTCCTGTTCATGGCCCCCCACCTCCTGTGCTCACGGCTGAGACCAGCCGTGGGACAACATTGGCTTCTAAACAGCCCTCGGCGTCAACCGTGGTCTGCCACCTGTTTTACAAATCAGGTTTTATTGGAAAATAGCCACACTCTGTCCTTGCCTGTGGACCGAGGCTGTTGCAGGCCACGGTGGCCGGGTGGGGTGGCCACAATAGAGACCCCGTGCCATGCAAACCCTAAACCATTTATCGTCTAGAACGTTGCAGGATGTGAGCTGGGAAAAACACATGCGTGACAAATCCCCAAACTGAAGGTATTAGAAACATGCACTCAGATTCCTAGAGTAGGGAACTGTCCACCTTTGTAAAGGTGGAAAAGGGATTTAGTTTCAGCTCAGCCAATAGACTTCTCTTCTTTCCTTGAACCTTTTAAAGCCATGTAACCAAAGTTATCCTGAAAATACCCCTCTCCCCCTTTTCTTCCTTGCAAAACCACCTCCCACCCACTCTGGCTCAGGCCCTAAGAGAGGCATCGTCTGAGAAAGTGGGCAGTTGGCATTTTGCCACAAGAAAATCCCAAGAGAATCGGAAACACCCACTGTGCATTTCTATACAGATCAGAAATCCACAGCCCAGTGTCTGTTGAGAGAGATTTGAGAGCCACATGTTTGCATTCAGAACTCTCTTCCTTAGACATCACCCGAGGGGGTCCCCTGGGGAGCCAATATTATTATTCTGGGAAACAAACAAACACCAGCAGACCTGCAAACAGCCCAGGCTCTTGTCGGAGGAAAGTGCTCTGGGTCTGTCTTGCTCAGCCAGCCCCAGGATGCAAAAATGTGTATCTTGATTAAACTGAATCTCCACCCAGAGATTGGAGTCAGCCAACGTGATCTGCAAGTTCTGAGGCAGCCGGCGGTGTGGGCTGGGCTGAAAGGGAATCCAGATGAAGAGGCCAAGATCATCCAGGTTGTGTGCCAAGAGGACACGGAAGAATGTGTCCGAGTTTCTCAAATCTCCCGATAACCCGGGAGGGGGCTGGCAGAGGCGAGCCCGGAACCGAGAACGTTATCAAAGACACACAGAGGCGAAAACAGGTTCTCGGTGGCCAGCTGCCACCTTGGATCCCAAACACAAGGATGCTAGGGACCGCGGACATTCCCCAATTACAGCCTCCCTTGTGTTTTTCTTAAGCAGCTTCTGCCAGAGGATCCAGGCCCTTCATTTGGCACACCCGTGTGCAATAAGGAGGGCTTGTGCAGGGCTAGATTGGCTGTGAGTTCTGGGCACAGCCCTTCCCTGGCAGAGACTGGGTTCAAACAAGGAAGATTTAGTTACGTGGACCTAGGAAGCCACAGGACCTTCAATTAAGGCATCACCGAAGCAGAGTCCAGTATGAGAGGGACCCCAGCCTCAAGGCCATGATGCATTCTGTTCTTCCAATGGAATTTTCCCCCTAGCAGTTTGGATGACTGGATCGGCACAGTTCTGTTGATGTCTCAAAGCCTAATTCTGCCTCTCGTGGTTTCTGTTCTTGCATTAATAATTATTTCATGCCTGTGCGGATTTTCCTACTTGGTATTTGCTCTTTCTCTTCCTCGCCTCTTTGGCGACAGAGGGACCCGTGAATCTGTCAGCTGTGGGTGAGGCCACCGTCCACTTCCTGCATCTTGAGACTACGCCAACACAGGAGATGTCTCTGGCCGACTTTATCCCTCTAACGCTCTCAGGAAGTTTCCTGGTGCGGAGGAAAATGGAATTGAGCATATGTGGTCCTTTGGGTTAGCAGAACCCATCCCAGCCCCTTCCTGTCTCCGTCTCCGTTTCCTGGCTCATGATACTCAGGATCTTGTCCTGCCCCAGGCATCCACCAAGATGTAGTGCCTCATCAGAAGCCCACAGCTGTGCGTCCGCTCGATTATGGATTGGAACCTTCAGAACTGTGAACCCTATAACATTCAGTCTCTAGAAGTTAACTTATCTCAGGCATTTTGTTATAGTGACGGGAAGCTGACTAATACATAGGGCTTGCCCCTTCTAATTTTGAACTTTGAAATAAAATGAAATCATCTACTTGAGGAATCTCCTCCACTATATTCTGAATAACATTTGCCCACAGTTATCAACAAATTTATTTACATTTAGTTTTCTTTCTTTCTTTCTTTCTTTCTTTCTTTCTTTCTTTCTTTTTTTGGTAATTTCTTTTTTTTTAAATATTTATTTTTTAGTTATAGGTGGACACAATATCTTTATTTTATTTTTATGTGGTGCTGAGGATCGAACCCAGTGCCTCATGCATGGTAGGTGAGTGGCCTACCTCTGAGCCACAACCCCAGCCCCTTTTGGTAATTTCAAAGTCCAAAATTGGACCATGATGTAATTTTACAGCAGGGAGATGCGGATCCCAATCAGAAGTGCTGAGGATCTGGAGGTGTGGGGATGCATCACGGAGAGCTCACGCCCCACCTCCCAATGACTCTGAACCTTCTCAGCATTCTCCACAAGAAACGATGACTGGTTAATTGGAAAGAATTTCAGAGTCTAAAAATACTTCTCCCATCTTCAAAGAATTCCATGCTGAGTGCCAATGATAATTATGCTCCCTGAGAGTTTGAGCAAACTTGGCCACATGGAAATCTTAGAGACTTCAGTCAAAACGGTGCGTTTTAGAAACTAAAATTTATTAACAAGGGTGAATATTTAAGAGACGTGCATTAAAGTGAACTCACAAATCTTACGGAGGAAGGACTGAGCGTGCAATAGGATCGAATTGAAGTAGTACACGCACATTTACAGAAAACACACGAGGGGGGCGTGTGAAACTGGGGAAATACAAATAGGGTTGGTGGACACTGGTTTCCTCATTGTGACCTTTTCTGCCCCAAAGTTACTGGGTGAAGTTTATGTGGGATCTCTCTGCATTCTTTCTTGCATTAGCGTATGGAATTGCAGTCACCCGAAAAAATAGATAAATACAATGTATATATTCATTAATGAATCAACACTTATCATATGCAAATATGTATTTTTTTTTTCCTCTTAAGGAACTATGTGGAGAAAAGGAGAAACATGGCAGAGAACGTCACAGTCCAGAAAGCATTGGTAATATTCCACAGTGGCCGGCAGAGAAGGTAGGTATCAACTTAGAGGCAAAGGAATACATTGTATATACATTGTATAAGGTTGAAAGAAGGTTGACAAATTCTTTGTCTCACTGCGGAGAGAGAGAGAAGGAGATCGGTTAACAAGCAAGTGGTTATGACAATGAAAAAAAAGTCTCCCATGTAGCTTTCTTTTGATCTGTGAATGGTGACATTTGGTTTCTCAACTTATCAAACTAGATTTAAAGAGAGTGTTTTGTCACCTCTTTGGAAAAACCACCTCTTGGGTCCAAATGCCAATCGGGCCTGATATTAAATCATGAAGAACAGGGAGAAATGAAAAAGGAACAGTCACCCTGGCCAGGCTGACTACTTTTTCTTCCATGAAATTTCGCAGGCTGGGGTCCCTGTCTCACCTCCCCCTGAGGGCATCTACGTGTCTTTCTCCATGGGGGGCTTTGGAGGTGCAGCTGTGTCATTGCGCATGTGCACTGGGCAGGCTGGGTGTGGCCAGTATTCATGTGCTCCATTCTATGAGCATTCCCCGTGTTTCCCTATTGTCCTCTGAATGGATATCGACACTGCAGTTCAACCCCTAAGCCTACGCCAAGGAAAAATGAGCGAATGTGAACAGGAAAAGACTCGTGCAAATAATGCACTAGTCTTTTATTTTATTTAATAAAATAAGTCTGAGGACCTTGGGGGGTAGGGTGGACAGTAAGAAGCAATCTCAGGGAAGAGCAAGAGAGAGAGGTTGCTGCAGGGTGAGGTAGAAATTGGGAGCAGAGGTCCAAGAGGCAGGGTGCACGTTGGAAAGTATTTTGGGTCCTGCAGCCTCAATTCAAATGCTAGGTGTTTTTATTGTCCCCTCTTTTACTCTGTGCTGCTAAGATGACGTATCACATCTTCCTGGTCTCAGGAGGATTGGGTTTTGCCAGTGCAGGTGGGCTGAGGAGGATGAGAACAGGCTGGGTCTAGGTGTCTCTTAGCTAAATTATAGCCATGAAATAGTGGCATGTGCTACAGGGCTCTCAGGTTCTCTCAGCTCCCAAACCTACCCATCCTTGGAAGTCTTCTTGATTCAGACACGAGTGGCTTGATATCTCCTTTAATTTCTTTATTTATGCTGCTGTCTCTTGAAAACCATCTTCGGGACAAACGTTAGCTGCAGACACAGCTGTGGTCTTTGATTTGCCAAGCCTCTACTTATTATTTTTAAAGTGCCTGATGGTTCAGAAGTAATCCTCCTCGTTCAGTAGGAACCATACTTTGAAGTTTTCATTTTGATCTTTTTCCCGGATGGTGCACAAATCTCTCCCCATCCTGGGCTGTGTGCGTAAGGCACCCTTCACCTCTGCCAATCACCAGTTCCCTAGGAGAACAGGTTCTCCTCCCCTTAAAACTCCCTGCAGCAGAATCTCCTGGGGACGCTGTTGGACGTGCAGGCCCGGATGTCCTTTCCTTCCCAGTTCTGCGTCAGTAGGTCTGTCTTGGGAGGAACCAATCGCTTACATCTTTACCTACCATTAAAATAACACTGAGAAATCGTACTAAAAGAGGACTTGAAAGCAATTGAAAATACATTTACCAGTCAACATTATAATTATAGCAAAATATGGGACAATTTTAGGATCACAATGAAAAACATCTCTGTTCCCCCCAAAAATAATGACTTGCTCCTATTGCCTTTTAAAATGAATAAGGTGCAAGTAAGCAGTTTCTAACTATTCTAAAATGCATTTAGAAAACTCAGCAAAGGAGACATTAGAGTGTGGAGCCCTTGTGGGGTATTGAACCGTCTCCCTGATAAAGCACTGTGCTTCCTCAAGAAATAAGTGACTCTTCCAGAAAAACAAAATGTCACTAACAAGTGTCATTAATAAATGTCACTAATTAGTGAGGTGCAGTGGCACACGCCTGTAACCCAGCGACTCAGGAGGCTGAGGCAGGAGGATCACAAGCTCAAAGCCAGCCTCAGCAACTTAGCGAGACCCTGAGCAACTCAGCAAGACCCTGAGCAACTCAGCAAGACCCTGTTTCTAAATAAGATATTTTAAAAAAATTTAAAAAGGGTCGTGGATGTGGCTCAGTGGTTAAACACCCCTGGGCTCAATCCCTGGTACTAAAATAGAATGTCATCAATAAATGACAAAATGTCATCAATACGTGTCACCAAAGAGGCCTAGGCAGGAAACGGCAAAGAGGTCTCTTCTAGAAGGAGTTCTTGGTTAGAAGGTTGGCCTGTGAATTCCTCTATTTGAACTCAGAAACGCCTGATGCGTCTCTCTCTGGACAGACACCATAGGGCCAGTTGGCTTTTAGAAGACTGCGTTCGTTTCTTACTGCCTCTTTATAGCTTATCACAAACTGAGTTGCTTAATCCAATGCAAATTTGCATTTATTGCATTGATTTATTTTTTAGTTATACATGACAGTAAAGTGTATTTTGATATATAATATATACAAGGAGTATAACTTCCCATTCTTGTAGTTGTACATGATGTGGACTTACACTCTTTATATATATTCGTATATGAGCGCAGGAAAGTTCTGTCCGATTCATTCTACTGTCTTTCCTATTCCCATCCACCCTAACCCTTCCCTTCATCCTCCTTTGTCTAATCCAATGAACTTCTATTCTTCTCTCCCCACCCATTATTGTGAGTTAGAGGAACATTCGGCCTTCGTTTTGGGGGGCATTGGCTTATTTTTGCTTAGCATGCTATTCTCTAGTTCCATACATTTACCAGCATTGCCATAATTTCATTTTTCTTTATGACTGAGTAATATTCCATTGTGTATCTGTACCACAATTTCTTCCTCCACTCATCTGTTGAAGGGCACCTAGGTTGGTTCCATAGCTTAGCTCTTGTGAATTGAGCTGCTGTAAATATTGGTGGGACTTGCAGAAGTCTGCAGTTCATTGGGCCGGTGGCTTCTTCGAGTTTCCTTCACCCCCTGGGCACCAGGCAAGCAGTTTTCCTCTGCTTGGGGGCTGTCTCTACTCAGCCCCCAGACAACCAGGCAAAGTGCTCATGGACTAGAACCTCCAAAGCCAAGAGCCAAAACAAACCTTTCCTCCCTACAGATGGATGATCTCAGTTATTCCCTTACAGTAACGGAACGCAGACGGTCACAACTGACAACACTGATATATGTATGTACATATGAATGTATGATTTTTTTTTTTTTTGCAGATGAGAAAGAAAACTAGTTAACAGCTATTGACATTATGCCATTGTGTTTGTATTGGTCTGATGAGGCTTTTGTAGCAAAATATCACACTGTGACTGTCAACAGAAATCCGTTTCCTCACAGTTCTAGGGAGAGGGTTCTGTTTCCTAGGAGGACTCTGCCTGGCTGCAGATGGCCACCCACTCACAGTATCCTCAGATGGTGGGAGACAGAGGCCCAGTGCCTCTTCCTTTTCTCATAGGATGGCAGGACCATCCGAACAGGTGGGCCCTGCCCTTTGATTTCATTTAACCCTGTGACTTCCTCAAAGGTCCTCTCTCCATTGGGAGGAGAGCTTCAAATCACCAGTTTTCAGGGAAAATAATTCAGTCCGTCACAGCCATTTGTATCTGCCCAGGTTGTTGGGTGCAGGAGTAATTCAACCACAGCTTGAAGTCAATAGATTCACAAACTGCAAAGCTTTATAAACGTACAAATCTAACATCAGAATAGGTCGCTTGTAAATCAGGCACGAGGGCACATGCCTGTAATCCCAGCCGTTTGGGAGGCTGAAGCAGGAGGATTGCAAATTTGAGGTCAGCCTCGGCAACTTAGTGAGGCCCTAAGCCATTTAGTGAGACCCTGTCTCTGAATAAAATATAAAAAGGTCTGGGGATGTGGCACATTGGTTAAGCACCACTGGGCTCAATCCCCAGTACCAAAAAAAAAAAAAAAAAAAAAAAAAAGTAGTTTTGGACAAATAGTCCAAAGTAGAGGCCCAAAGACCAATGTGCCCCTTCTGTGGCTCGGTGAGCTCTGCCTAATTCTATCATTGTCCTGTTTGATGCTTGGTTTTGGATCAGTACCTGCCTTCCCTTCTCTTAAGGGTTGCTTCAAAAGTAAAGTAGGAATGATTGTAGACGCCCCTCAAGAACTTTGAAGTGCTTCGTGAGTGCCGTTTGTTTGCCCAAATGGACTGAGGAAGATCTCGGAGCTGAGAGACGCTCACTCGTCCTGCGAGCAAGCTCTTCGGGGACCCTAGGCAACAGGTCTTTAAGGAAAAGACAAAGAAAGAATCAAAAAGAGAATCACTCCATACCCATAAATATTCTCCCTTATAAAGAGCCCCAACAAACTCGGGGCAGGACCCGCCTAGGCTGTAAGTGAAAGATTAACCACTAAAGAAGAGAAAGCCAGACTGAAGCTAAGAAGTGATTTACAAAAATGTGGGCCAATGGGGTCAAATAGTTCCCCTGCACTTAGGTGCATCCATGTGTATTTTCTCACTGGCCTTAGGTCTACCCAGTCTGGAGTTCATGTAGATGTTTATACTGTCATTTTATCAAAAAGTGACTTTGGACCGTACCTGGTGCTAACATCCAGGAGGCGCATGGGTTGAAACAGCACCCTGAACAGGGCCACTGTAGGGGTTACCGACAGAGTTCTGGGCCCCTGTTCCCTGCAGGAGCTTTTACACCCCAAACCTATGCAGCACCTGTTTGATTAAAGTCGGACCCGTGGCCATCTTCTCCAACACGGCACCGAGAGCTGGTGTGTGCACGCACTGCCTTACACACATCCAGGCTCCGATCAACACCGCCCACCTTGGGAAAAATCCTGGCAGAGTCTGTGGGACGCAGAGCAAGCCCTAGACCTTGTTCACTCCCAAGGCAATTCCACCACTTAGCCTTTTGCAGTGTGCCTCGAAACATCCGGCTTTTAATCAGCTTCATCAGAGGAACGTTGTATTGGTTCAGCCGTCTGCCACGCCAGTTGCACCGTGAGAAACATTTTGCCAGTGTGATCAAACCCAGAATTTCCAAAATTCTCTCAGATACAGTGAGGGTTGCTACTGTAGAAAATTCTTGCAAGACGATCAGATTACACTAAACTCTTTTTTTTTTTTTTTTTTTGGAAATAGGGGTGATGTCTGTGTTGAACCTTGATTTATTGTCTTTTCTCCAAGATCTCTCTTATTCTCATTGCTTGAAACAATTTAGCCTAATCCCTGCTCTGCCCAAGAGTTTGATAAAAGCATGCTTGACTGACTTTAGTGCCCTGTTGGGTACCAAGCTACCATAAGAAGAAGGAAATAGTGAGAATCCGTAAACCATTCAGGAAACTCTGCGGCACGCACTATTGATTCCACAGCACTCCATAAAGCAGCAGGTAGGAAGGAGGTCAGTGTCTTATGTTTTCAGGGGAAAAATAAATCCAAGTCTCCGATCATGTCATCTTATCACTCAAATCTCTTCCACGCCACAGAGACAGAGCAGTTCATGGCTTGGTGATTTGGGTGTTGTTGGCACATTGGGAGTGAATTTCAACCATGGATAGATATAAACAAGGCTGTGACAATATGGAGCTTTCCATCTTGCATGCCACAGTGAAGGAATTTGTGCACTCAGAACACACTTTGGAAAACAGAGGGGCGTCAGGGTCCTGGAATATCCAGTTGTCTGGTCAAAACAAGGAAATCTGTCACAATGATGCATAGAAAACATGGCGTCTCCATATTTAAAGGCTCATTGCCCCCCCCCATATACACACACAGGTTCTAAAATATCGGAGAGATCCTCCACCCCTCCTCTTCTTCACATTTGGAGGAGGCCACAGAGGACCCCTGGCTTGGTGTGGTTGGAAATCACAAGGGCGTATCACCATTGAGAAGAGATGCTGTTTACGCCCCATGTTCCAGACTGTCTCGAATTTGGGAATTGGGGGACAATGACATTCAGAGTACGCTGTACAACACCGAGAGAGACTGACTGAAGCCAGAGAATGTCACTCCTATTCAAAGCCTGCTGGTGGCTTCCTGTGTCTCTCAAAGAAAAGTCAAGTCTTTGAAAAACCAAAATGGCCCCAGGAGCTTGGTCCACACCCATCACCCCCTCACCATTGTGGACCCGCACTCTCCTCCTTCCTGCCTCGCGGATAAGCCACCTGCCTCCAGTTCTCCCTGACTAAGCAGCTCCCTGTCTGTACCCAAGGGCTCACCCGGAGTTAACGCACAGGTGGCCAGAGGCCAGGGCACCACGGGAGACTCAATAAACCAATGAGCCAAAGAGGGATTCAGGTGAAACAATGAATCCATGGTGGATGCCGTGAAGTTGGTGGAGGTTTTCCAACCAAGGACCCCCAGAAATCCGTAGGAGTTATGTGCAGCTCCCTAACTTGGCAAATGGAACACTCCATAGAAAAGTTTTACGCAGAGATCTTAACCTCTATTTCAGATATCCCCAGGGGCTCGAGAAATTAATGGATGTAACATTTAAGGACATTCTGTGAACAAAAGCACTGCTGGAATGCATAAAGGATTTAAAGCAAGGCAGCCTGGAATAGCTTGTATTGATCATTTTAAGAAATAGAAACACACACACACACACACACACACACACACACATCTAATTCTACTGGGTTGTTGTGTTTGGCTTCCATTTGCTAGGTCTATTCTTATGAATAGATCACAATGTTGTTTTGGTTCTAAGAGAGTTTTTTTTTTCCCTCAAAATTACCAGTAATTGAAATAAGGCTTTGTTTTGTTGAGTCCAGTTATTTCTCTAGGTATTGTTTATGAAGAACCCATCCCAGATACCAGGGTAAATTGAACAAAGCCCCTCTCAAGATGGGAACCAAATTACTAGGAGGAAAAGAAACCAACTGGACTTGGTGTACACTCCCATAGTACCAGTTACCTGGGAGGCTGAGGCAGGAGGATTGTGAGTTTGAGGCCAGCTTAGGCCACAAAGTGAGACTCTGTCTTAAAAATAAATGCATGAATGAATTAGTGGGTGGATGGATGGATGGATGGAAAGAAAGATAGATAGAAGGATGAATGGAAGGATGGATAGATGGATGGATGGATGGAAAGAAAGATAGAAGCATGAATGGATGGATCGATGGATAGAAAGATAGATAGAAGGATGAATGGAAGGATGGATAGACGGATGGATGGATGGATGGAAGGAAAAAAAGATGGATAGAAGATGGATGGATGGATGGAAGGATGGATGGATGGAAGGATGGATGGATGGATAGAAAGATGGATGGATGGAAAGAAAGAAGAATGGATAGAAGGATGGATGAATGGATGGATGGATGGATGGATGGATGGATGGACAGATGGACAAGCAATGTTCCCCTTCAGTGATGAAGGTTGCTACAGTTAAGCAGAGTGAGAAGGTAGGTGGTAACAGATGGGGAGGGGCTGTTTTGGATGGAGGGGTCTGCAGAGGCATCTTTGAGCAGGTAAGAACCGGGTGGAATCACCCTGGATGACCAGGAGAACAGTTGGAGGCAAATAAAGCCAGCATCACTTCTGTGGCCCCAAGTGAGCTTGGAGCAGAGCCTCTCCACTCCTCTGTTGGGTTGATGAAAATAGATCCTTCTAAGCCTGAGGGTGCATTTCTCTAAGGTGTGATTCTTTCTCAGGAACCTAGGCCCCCGCTGCCCACGGGGCATTTGTCAATGTGGGGAGACATTTTCTGTTGTCCCAGCTAGGAAGAGGAGGCTACTGGCCACTACAGGTAAGCTGCCACACATCTAAGATGAACAGGTGAGCTCACAGTGGAGAACTGTCCAGCTGCAGTACCAGTGGCTTAGCACCTGTGAGGGAAAGCAAAGGAGGTGCAGAGAAGAGAAGGGCACAGCAGGAAGCCCATTTTAGGGTTTTTAAATCATATGTTAAATAAATATTCATAGACATCATCTGAACAACAAAAGTTTATCTTGGAGTCAGGCTTGGTGGTGCACCCCTGGGAGACCCTGTCTCTAAATACAATACGAAATAGGGCTGGGGATGTGGCTCAGTGGTTGAGGGCCCATGAGTTCAATCCCCAGTACCAAAAAAATAAAAAAAACTTCATCTTGGAGAACGGTGAGAAATAAATCTCTGTGACATACGAATGGCCTAGTTTGTTACAGCAGCAAGAGTAGACAGATACTTTCACAGGTGAGATCATTGTGCCACAGACTTGTCATTCCCAAGGTAACCCAGGGAGGTTAGCGTTACCATTGGCCTTTGTATATGAGGAACCAGGTCTGGGTGTGTGCAAGGTGTACAGCTACCGAGGGGCAGACCTGAAGCAGAAACCCATTCTTCTGCAATTGTGTAGCCACGGACCTTGACAGCCATACCATGCTGACTCCTGATGTTATTTGAGGGGCACAGGTAAAGGTCATGGATTTTGTTCTCAGAAAGACACATGCTCAAATCTTGGTTCTGCTTCTCACGCGAATTTTGACCCAGATCCACCCCGTCTGAATTGCCTACCCAAGGAAGGACCGTTACCATGTATTTCTTTAAATGTCCAAGTTATGTTTGTTGAGATATTACAAGATGGTATTTCCATATGTCAAGACACTTGTGGAATATGCTTATTCAAAATTATTTTGTACCCAAAACTACTGACCCCAGAAATTGTGCAAAGATGTGATTTCTCCTCAGATCATGCTTATATGCTTAAGTGAGCCGAACTTGAATCCCTTTAGAATGTGAACATTTAGATGGGCCAGCAAAGCTTTTCATAGATGCCTTTAGACCCTGCGATGGAGAAAGGTGCAGAAATTAAAGTGACTATCTGCCTATCTACTCAGAAGTTATTACTGTTATTATGAATTTATTCCCATCAAAAATTACCCATCTTTGCAAATTCAGTGAATGATTTTGTGCATGGTACTAAAGGGCCATTTTCATTCCAGGGATAACTATAAGATATATTTAAAAAGAAATGAGAGCTATAAATGGTCAGGTACGATGCAATTCTATTGGGCACCATTTCTTTTGAAATAGCAATATGTAATATGATCAAGGCAATCATTTTTCTAGATGAAGATGGTTTCATTTTTATGCTTCCGATCCTTGCTATGCATCTTAATGGCCTCCGGGTTTTGATTTTTTTTTTTCTTCCTTACTAAAGTGAAGAAAATGTATTTTTCCTCCACTGTGTTGCTGAAATGCATTGTAAAATGTACATGTGAACAAGATTCTGCAAAAGAAAAAAAAATACATGAACCAGAATTAGATAATTTTTCTCCTTTCTTTCTGTTTTTGTTGAAATGGAACATTTAGCTTTCTAGGTAAGAGGAAAAGTCAAGGATTTTTTTTTCTTTTTAATTACCCTGTTTTAGGCACAGTGTATGTAACCCATGCAAATCTTTAAGTATGAAGTTTAATGAAATATTTCAAATATTACCCTTTGATATCCATGTGGGATTTGTTCTAGGACCCCCTGTGGATGCCAAAATCCAGGACGTTGACAAGTCCTTTACATAAAATGTGCATCACCCAGTCACGTCTTCTTGGGTACTTCAAATCATCTCTATATGACTTTCTATAGCTCACTATTAAATAGTTGTTATACTGGATTCTTTAGGGAACAATGAGAGGAACAAATGTCTGTATATGTTTAGTGTGAATAACAACAACAAAGAGCAAACAAACAACAAACAGTTTTCTTCAAGTATTTTTGATCCTAAAGGCAGAGCCCAGAGATACAGGAGGCCACCTGTGTATTCAACTAAAGACCCAGGGGCAGTGCTAATTCGCTCTCCCAGAGGCCATCTATTAGAATTTCCATGGCCCCACAGACATGCAAATTCTTGGAACTGTCAATCTTTTTGCAGATTCATTCAAGCCCCTGGCTGGGTGGTGGTCAGCCATTCTGGTTTTAATTGGTGTTTTCCTGAGGAGTAATGACGGGCAGTAACTTTTCATATGCTGATCGGCCATTCAGAAATCCCCACTGGGAAAAAGTGTCCCTTCAAGTCTTTTGAAAATGTCTAAACGAGTTGTATTTTTTTTTTTTATTGATTTGGAGAATTTCTTTATGTCCTCTGTATTCCAGGCTTTTTGAGACTATTATAACTCTTTCTTTTTTGTTCTGACTGCGCTGAGGATTGAACCCAGGGCCTCATGCATGCTAGGCAAGGGCTCCACCTCTGCGCGACACGCCAGTCCCCTTTGATTCTCTTTATGCTATCTGCGGCTGAACAAAATTTTTTAATTTTAATGAAAACCAATTTATTCATTGTTTTTCTTTCATGGCTAGTGATTTTGATCTTATATTTTTAAAAAATATTGTACACCCCAAATTTATACGTATTCTCTTATTTTTTTTTCTACACTTTTCACCACCTACATTTGACAGATGAGCTACGACCCTTTTCGTATTAGTTGATTTGAGGTAGAAGTAAAGATTTATTTTTAAAACACTGACACCATTTGAGCTAATATCGCCTATTTCATTGACTGTTGGACACCTTTTCACAAATAGCGTCAGAGCTGTGTACCCCTGAGTCTCACATCTAGAGAATCAATCAATGTGAATCAAAATATTTGAAAAAAAAATGAGTGTCTCCACGGAACATGGGCCGGGTTTTTCTTATTATTCCCTAAATAACGCACTCTGACGGTTCTTTGCATAGCATCTCCATTGGCATTGGGCATTGACCTTGTATTAGGAATTCATTTTGTATGAGGTACTTAGATCATCTGGAGATGAATACATATGCCGGAGGATGTGTGTAAGTTGTGTGCAAAACTACACCCTTTTATAGCATCTGAGGATTTGGATACCTGTGGGGGTCCTGGAACCAATCCACTGTGGATATCGAGAGAGAGAGAGAGAGAGAGAGAGAGAGAGAGAGAGAGAGAGAGAGAGAGAGAGAGAGAGCGCTGTAGGTCGCCCTTACATCACAGACATTTCCTAGATTCTAGCTTCTGTTTTCCACATGTTTCGATGATGGTAGCTTCACTGAAAGTCTTGACATGTGATCAACCAAGTCCGGGACCGTCGGTTTTCTTCAAAACTGCCTTGATAATCTACGCCCTTTGACCCTCCATCTACATTTTACATGTCAAGTTTTCCATTCCCACAGAGGACCCCATGAAATATTGATAGGGCTAGCACGGAACCCATCCATCACACTGGGGAGAAGGGGAAGTTAAAAATGCTGAGCCCTCCACACTATAAACATGATGTATTTCTCGTTTTAGCGCTTTGATTTCTGTCAACATCTTGCGTTATTTCCTGGGTAGAAGTCTTCCAATAATCAGATTTATTTATGGGTATGTGTATGTCTTCATTTATTTATTTGGTGTCTTCCACCGAAGCTGCTAATTCATTATTATCACTCATAACCTTTCTGGGTTTTCATGAATTATGAAAGAACCATCTGGAGACACCCTTGGTCAAGCCAGTAATAATGGAAGTCATGTTTAAAACTCTTCACCGGCTGCACAGAACTTTGTCAAGGTACACGGACAACAGTCGACATCTGTCTTCTTTCCGCTTCTCCTTTGTTTTCCCACATGTCTCAGATACAGCTGCATCTCAGCTAGTCTTCCCTGCGGTTCAGAGAAACGTCTCTCTTCCCACCACACCATTTTAGGACCCGTCCTTGTTAGATGAGGCTCTCAGCACATTTTCTTAGCACGACTTCATAGCTTTAACGAAGTACTAATGCTGCTAAAGTCTCCCACCTTGTCCCTAAATCACACCAGGCACCTCACACACCTAAAGCATTACCTTTGCTCTCCTTGTGGGACTCTCAACGGACTTCTCTTTCCTCCTTGAGGCTGACCTCTTTTAATCTCCCTCTGTCCAAGAAGCATAGAGACAGATCAAAATTTGGTTTTAGGGGAAGGGGTGCATCTCACTGCTAGACCATGCACTGGTGTTCTGGTTGGCATCCGAGTTGTCCCCCAAAAGCTCATGTGTGAGACAAGAAAGTTCAGAGGTGAAATGATTAGGTTTTGAGGGTTGTAACCTAACAGTGGATTAATCCACTTGAATGGATTAACTCTGTGGCTAGAGGAGGTAGGTTACTGGGATTGCTGCCTTTGTTGTTTACAGTTTGTTCCTGGTGAGTGGAACACTCTCTCTCTCTCTCTCTCTCTCTCTCTCTCTCTCTCTCTCTGCTTCCTGGTGCCATGTCCTGAGCTACTCTCCTCTGCCACACCCTACCACCATGATGTTCTGCCTCACCCTGAGCTCAGAGTTATGGACTTGGCCAACCATGAACTGAGACCTTTGAAACCCTGAGCAAAAATAACCATTTTCTCCTTTAAGTTGTTCCTATCTGGTATTTTGGTCACCAAAATGCAGAAGCTAATGAAAACACCTGGGTTCCATCCACAGGACCAAAACCAAATTGGATTTAAGTAAAATATTTCATTAGCCAAGTGCATCTTTGAAGTCATGTACTTGGGGACACATTATTTTCCAGGGTCCCCTAATCTGTGGAGAGCTTCCGTCTCTCCCTTCCCCTGAAGGTATTTAGTCCACTTTTATATACCACAGAATATTCAACAGAGTCTTGGCTTCATGTCACTACTTAAAAACTTCATGTCTACGTAAATCTAATTTCAATCAATGCAAATAGAAAACCGTAATGCACAGTGCTATCTGCTCTATTTAGGCTTTGTCAACCATGGGATGCTAAGAAAACCTTTGAAGTGCTAAAATGAAAAATAGTCAAAACTCCACCCTGCTCTGCCTAGAGTCTCACTAAAGTATTCTGAACTAGCCGGTTTTTTTTTTTTTAAAGCATATAATTTATGTACATTACAAAGCACCCCTTTGTTTCCACAAGTCAACATTCTTAATGCAATCTGTCAAAGTGCCTTCTCTGTAAATTGCTTTGATGAACAGGCCAGCCAGTCAGTTTCTTTTAAGGTGAAGAAAAGAGAAAGAAAGGAAGAGAAGGAAAAAAAAATAATAAAACTTTTGCAAGAGCAAAAACTAAAGTAAATAGAACAAGTCTAGACTTTGCTGCATATTTTTAGACCCAAGCTTGCAAGTACTTTGAACACTCCTCCCGTGAACCAGAACTCTGCACCAAAATTTGCAATTCAAAACCCCTGTTTTTGTTTTATAACAGATATGGAACGCCAATTTCAGATTCTACCTACATAGTCACCCATGAGCAGGTCCTCAGCATGCACAGGCTTGATATAGCTTTTAATGCTCAGCTAGGAAAGCAATCCCTTAGCTTAATATCCCTGAGCTCCAACACTTCATAGAAACCAATAATCTCTCTTTCCTAGAGACCGTCTCCTGCAAGATCTTAGCTTCAAGGATTGGGTCTTGGTTAGTTTTGAAATGCCTTTCTTTTATGTAGGAGTTGGTGCAACTAGTAGGATTTAGTAAAATGCCCTGAGTATATTTTTCCTTGAAAATCAAAATGAAATGAAATTTATCCATCTTCCCTCCTCCCCCTTCCAGGGGGGTTGTTTTATAAAAATGTGGAAAGCAGAGTGGTGGAGAGGTCCATTTGCAAGAGCTTTTGATGACTTGAGACTTAAACTAAAATTGTTGATTCAAACACTCAAGGGCACTCCACTACTGAGCCTCATCCCCAGCTCTATTTTGCATTTTATTGAGAGACAGGGTCTCACTGAGTTGCTTAGGGCCTCACTTTGGCTGAGGCTGTCTTTGCACTGGCGATCCTCCAGCCTCAGCCTCCAGAGCTGCTGGGATCACAGGCGTACACCACAATGCCCGGCTTTCATCAAATTTATATGAGAATTGTTTTCTGTGGATATCTCCATACTTCTATGGAGTTGTAACTCTTATTTCCTTAGGCAGAATGATGGAAGTAGTTTATTAAAACAAACTACAAAATTCTTCCACCGCTCAATATCGAATAAGCCATCAAGGAAAATAACCCACAAATACTGAGCTTGTTGAGGAGTGGATACAATTTGTCACTGTGATTTTTTTTTCCCACTGTATGGCGGAATATCAACGTCAATCGGATAATCTTTCATTTCCCCTCCAAGTATTCCCAGCATGAAAAAAAAAAAAGAAGACAAAACACCCTTTTAGTAAATTGTCAGAGTGTCCTTGATACAAAAGATGCTGCTCAGGATTTCTTTCAAAAGCCTAGGAAATGGCGGCAGATGGATGTCTCTGGTTTGCTCCATGTCAACAAGAAGCAGGGCAGCGAAAGAATGATGGGTTGAAGCACAGGCAGATGGAGAGACTCAGAGGCCAGTCCATAAAGTGGCCAACAGGGAGCCCCACAGAGGACACACCCTTAAGGGGCCACCCCCCACACACAGGACGAGGCTTTCTTACTTCTTGGGTTTGTGATTTTTATTTAGTTTTGCTTTTTTTTTTTTTTTAATTTTTAATGAATATTGTTTTTCTTTGACAAATCATCATTGTGTGCCTTTACGGGGACAATATCATGTTTGGATATGTGCATTCGATGTCGGATGATTAAATCAGGTACGTTAACATATCCATCGCCTGCTGACTCACCCTCTTTGGTACGGAGACTCTTGAAGTACATTGTCTTGTTTTGAAACACGCGGTTCATGGCCATTCACTATGGCCACGCTGCTCTGCATCACTTCTCAATCCTTATCCTCTCCTCTATGAGAGTTTTGTACCTTGGACCAGTAACTTCCCCTGTCTCCCTCCCCCCACCCCCATCACTTTATCTTACATTTTGATCATTTCTGCATTTTCTTGAATGTCCCCCCCCCAAAAGAAATTGGAATCTTCAGACTGGAACCCAAGGCCTTTGGGGATGAGGCAGGAGAGAGACCTGTCAACACATAGTTTACACAGGCTGGCCGAACGTATCCAGTGCCATCTTCCATGTCTGTCCCCCGAGAACATTTCTCCCGACCACCCAGGTGACCCACTGGACCCCACGCTCACACATGGAAGGGCTCGCTCTTTGAGTGTCAGGTCAACCCATTGGAACTCCCTCCATCTGAGGCCCCAAGAGCATTTCCTATCAATGTCCTCAGTGGTTAACCCTTCCCTTTATGGAAAGCCGTTCCAAGACTGGATGGAGGAGAAGTCTGAGAAGTTAGGACTCAGTCCTGACCCGTCCATTACTGGAACTGGACTCTCTCAGATGCAGATATCTTAGGAGGATGTTGCATTCCTTCGTGGGAATATAAAATACATAGTAATGGAGATGTTTCACTGTTTCAATTCCACTATGTCCCAGGGTGAGCAGGGATTTCCAAAGGTAAAGAGCTGAAAAGCAAGGGTTAGACCACAGTTTTAGCCCAGAACAAATGCAAGCATTTGAGACTGACCCATCCATGTTTTTACACCTTGGAATGCCAAGAGTGGTCGTGAGAGGTTTATTACTGTCAGCAAGTCTCTCCAGATGAAGGACACAAGGGGATTTTATCAGGAAACTCATGCATATTCATGCTGAGAAGACTCGGGGATCCCAGGCAGAGGCGGGCACACTTCTGAGCATGCTCAGTTTGCTATCTTGCTTCTCCTATGCTGCGTGGTTAACAATGGCAGGTGGGGATGCTACATCTCCCTTAGGTGGAAATTTAGCCTTATAAAGACATTATAATGTGCAAAGTTATAGAAGAAGGCTTGTTAGCAGCTTCTGTACCCACCCACAGCAAGGTGCTTGCCTCTCTCGGTGGGGTTGGAACTTCCCATTCCCAGATGACCTTGAGAGATGCAGCTTTGTGGTCACAAACTGTGCATCATTTCTTGGAATGTTACTCAAAGACTATTTAGTCAATCAGGGACCCATTCTGCCTACGGAGACCCCCCAAAGTCAAGGAGCATGGTGTCTTCCTTACGATGTCTAGTACAGGTTGACTTTGTTCTCAAATACTTTCATCCATCCTTTGTTTACATTTTGTAGTTTGGTCCTGCTGGGTCTCTTAGTCAGGGACATCAAGAAAGCTCGACCATCTACCTCTCTGTATTAATTGACAGAAATATGTCCTTTTGTGAATATGTGGTTCCCGGCTACTTAATTCTGAAGAGGCACCTGGTACTGGGGCAGAATGTCCCCTAGACTTGACCTATGACCTTAACGGCTATTTGACATCTCAATTCTAAGTAATATTTTACAGTCATCTAGCGCCATGTACGGCGCTCAGATAGGACTTTGTCATTATTCTTTTCTCGAGGGAAAACCAGAAATCACATGGTTCTAGCCCATGAGACGTCGGAGAGGGACCCTCCAGTGCCCGAGAGCCCCCTGGCAGGATCAGCTGGGGTTTGCAGGTGCACACCTCACTGAGCATCGGAATCAAGACAGCCAATGTTTACCTTCACCCACACTTCACACACCCACCTATAATTAGTATTTGGGACATGCTTCACATTCCTGAGATTCCTGTACAAACCAGAAGTGTGGAAAAGAATGGTTTGAATACAGTGAGGACTGAGGGCTGGGCAAGTCTGCAGCCCAAGACCCCTTCAAAAGCAGAGCTAAGAGTAGCACATACCTAACAGGGATCCCCAGGCTATTTCTCTAAGTTTATGGGTTCATGATTTATTTGTGAACCCTGAAAAACCCTAAATCTTATCTGTGATAAAATAGAAAATGTTTGTTGTTATCATATGATACAATCCCCATTATTTCAGGAAATAAAATTTATTTCAGGAAATAAAATCAATTTTCCTCCTTTCTCAGAATATTTGACTACATGTCACCTTAGCAAATGCACAACAGCCAACTTTAGACTCTTCTGCAAACCTCAAACCTAAAGGTGTATAGCTTTAATTTTTCCTAAAGGATTATTTTTCTCAGGCATTGAGATATAAACAGCTCTGTTACGTAAATGCATGCATTCAGGAACATTTGTCTTACCTTGGGATTGGTTCAACTTCACAAGCTGTCTCTCATAAGATGAACTATGTGCTTAGGCAAATATTCCTATTAAACAAAATATATTGTTTTGTAGATTGGTATTGAGTGCCCTGAGTCATTTTAGTTATGAATAAAACAAACACTGGACGCTTACATACTTACACCATGAGAAAACAAATCTCCCCTTTCGAGTCTGGCAAGCAAATTACCGGGACGTTTCAAATCTCTCAGGGAACTGTATACACCATGACTTCATTTGAATGTGGTTTTGTTTGTTTCTCCAAATTATCCCAATCAAGATCCAAGGATATGGAAAAAAAGGGGTTTTTTGGACACTGTATTTCTTGCAAGAATTGGTCACAAGATAGATATGTATTACAGTCATACACACAATTTTATTCCTGGTTTGTAACAAAACAGGAGGGAGGCCGATAATTATTTTGCATGAACTATATGACAGATCTTAAGTTCAGTATGGTTCCTGACACAGAGTATCTGAAAAGCTTGAATTTTTTTTTATTATTATTTTGGATTTCCTGCAATAGACTTGACTTGTAAAACTTCAGGTCACATTCTGTGTACTTAATACAATGAAAAAAAAATGTTTTATAATGTCTGTGGTTTGGTCTGTGCTATAATTTAGGTCTTCAATGTTCCTCAGAGGCTCATGTGTTCAAGGCTTAGGAAGTGGTCGAACCTTTAACAGATGCAGCCAGGTAGGAGGACTATCTCAGGTATTTGGTAACAGTGATGGAACACTGACCAACAGGTATTTGGTAACAGTGATGGAACGCTGTCCTAGCCTGTCATCTGTGAGATGAGTTCAAATGGAATAAAAAAAAAAATCAAGAAACATTAATAGAAAGTTCTACAGACTCAAACCAACATCAGGACTTTACCTAAATCTAAAGAACCCTTGTCATAGTGATAGTTGAAATTGAACTTCCATAATAAGAACATCTAGAAAATAGTAGGTGAAAGCTTTCAAGATTTAAACCCATTCAGCCGTTTATAATCCTGAAATGACCACTAACCATTGAGGGTTGATTATCCCAGTTATTTTCAAGACTGGAGCTCTGGTCCTATTTGGAATTATTGTTCAGAAAGGTAGTTAGAAAGTTTAGAAAGGGCTGGTTAATGATTTGGATTTGGTCTTATGTTTCAATCAGAACTGTATCTTGAAATGGATGCTCCCAATGATAAAAACTCTTTGAGATAAAATAAACTGGACTAATAACCAACATAAGAGTAAATCGTCTCCTATCCATGTTTTCATTTTGTCGTAAGCCCCACAATTTTCTACCTTGCAGGACTGTTTTTATATGATGTACTTTGCATCTATATCCAGGGCCCAGTCTGGATGTGAATGAAGATTACATATGATGCTTAGAAATGGTCCCGTGTATTCTCATATCACCATCTGACGGGCATCATCCTGCAAAACAGGCAACAGGAAACTCAGATATAAACACAAACAGCAAGCATTATCAATGTGGAAAATGAGAGAGGGCCAACCACTCCACCAGCTAAGGTCCAGGAATGACTCCAGGCTAGAACAAAACCAAGCGTCTGAGACAGAAGACGCTTTGCTACCTGTACCTGGCATTTCAAATAAAAATAACACACTGGTGAAGGAATCTATGGATACACCCCACTTAAGAAGCTATATCTGAAGGCTTATTTGTTCCTTAGAAAAACAAAACAAAAAATATTTTCTGCCTCATTTAATATGTAATCTCTTGATAAAGACAAATATAAAAGACTCAAAAAAAATGCTACTTTTTTATTGTGTGAAATGAAAAATCAGTCATGTGATGAACTCAGGAGTCAACAAGTCTGTTTTTACAGGAGTGTCACTTGATTGACCTCTGAAAGTCAGTAAAGGTTCCTATATCAAGACCAAGCAATTCAGGTCAATGTCTTGACTACAAAAGATGAAGAAACTGAAGGTCCAGGTGGTGTTAACCTCAGGACTAAGCCTCCATTCTTGAGTCCGGCTAAGTTGCTTCTGGTCACATCGCATTTTCTCTTCCAAACTATTTTTTTTTTTAAATTAGAAATTTTTATTAAGCCGCAGCTCACTGAAGCCTTGGGATCTATCATTTAGTTTTGTTCTACCTAGATGGAATGTATATGTTTACCATTATGTAATCAGTGCAACTTATTAAATACTGTGAATTACCTTCTACAAAAGCATCACTCCAATTTATCCTGTTAAAATAGCAAAGAAAACTTGCCCCATCCAAGACAGAAAAAATCACTGGTCAGAAAGACTTGACCCCTGGAAACACATTTTAACATGCTTAAATATGTGTGATCGCTTTTTTTTTTTCTGACAAGAACAAAGATAGATTTATCCAGAGATTTATTAGCACAATGTGTGTGTGTGTGTGTGTGTGTGTGTGTGTGTGTGAGAAAATTGGCATGAGTTTAAACTTTGAGGTTTACAAAGAAAGAAAGAAAGAAAGAAGGAGATAAAGAAATAAAGAAAAAATCTTCCTGGTTAACCTATCATTAACAAAATAGAACATTAAAAAATAGTATACAAACTAAAGATGGAGGTATTTATTTAAATATTGGAGGATTGAAGCTTCTCCAATTAAAGTATGTTTAGATCGACTTTTAAAATGGAAACAAATTTGAATTGTTAAAACTGAAGTTCTTAAAATCAAAAGTTACAATTTCGCTTCTGAGTGTTATGACTGTATACCTAGTAAGCTTATTTAATTTAGAAAAGTTTAAAAAAAAAAACAGTGTTAATGTATTGTAATACAGTATCCCACCACAGGGACTTCATATTGAAAAAAAAAAAAGTAAGATCTCAATTTTTCTGTGTCAGGATGGACATTTTAGTGCATGTGATGATTTTTTAGGAATTTGTTAGAATTGTACTGCAAATTGTTGAGAAATAGTCTTGCATATAGAGCTGGTAAAATTAGGTAAGAAAACATCAGTATCTGTACTTGACAAGAAAGTGATTTGGGGGTTGGCGATGTGGCTCAGTGGTAGGGTGCTAGTGTGTGTGAGGCACTGGGTTCAATCCTTAGCACCACATAAAAATAAAATAAAGGTATTGTGACCATCTACAGTTACAAATATTATTTTTTTTAAAAAAAGAATGTTATTTTGTGCCAACGTACTCTAATGATTCCTAAAATATAATAGCCTGAGGTTAGTGGGTGTTAGACTCCTTCTAGATCACACAGGGTCTGAGTTAATTTTGAGATGAATTTTCCAGAATATTCTGGGAAGCCAATACATGTCTACCAAAAGGGAAATTCAGATATTCAGTGTCTCCCCAGGCACAGGGTCATCTAACTCTCCCTTCCTTCTTCCATGATCCAGAACCATCCAACCAAGCGGATCCCAGACCCCCAACTCCCAGGACTCATATGAGATGGGGGATGCTGGTTCTTTGCTATGTTTTCTTCTAGGGCAATTTGTTAATAGGAAAATCTATCTTGTAGCAATAACAACAAAACTTGGAATAGCGAGTTAGTTTACAGAGAAGGCAGTTACCACTCCCTACTCCACTTTTTCCTCACTCCAACTCGTAACTTGTCCTAGCACCCGAGCCACATGAAGTTGATTGCAGTTAGTCAACATCAACGCAACACCAGCCAAATGTACCCATTCTTTGGTGCCAGAGGCAGCATCAACAGAGAAACACAACTTTTTTTTTTCTATCTGAATGGTGGTCCAAGGTCATGATCCTTCAATCAGTTCTCCTGTTGGAAATATGTTCCTTCCACTTTGGATAATGTCAGATATAAGGCAGGAAGCAGCACTTCTGGTACCTTGACATTTGAATCAATGTGAGACAATACCTGACCCTTATGCAAGAATGCTTCTGTTGGTGAGTTCACAGAAAAGAAGATGAAAGAATTGGGTGGCCGTGTCCCCTGGGGTCACCCCATTTATGTCACGATTTCTCCCAGCATCTGGGGTTCGTGGAGGAGGATGTGAGTCCTCCGGCAGTTTCTGAGACCTCTGGATCCTTGGGAATGCCTTAGGACACAAGAGTTAATAGACCCAGCAAGCCAGAGCTGGCAGACACGTGTGAGCTCTGGGCTCCATCACCCCGATGCTCTGCCAAAGCCCAAAACCAAGCATGATGAAAACTTCATTTAGTTGGTGTTGACACAGATGAAGGTCTAATTTTGCTTCATTTTTTACATGATCCGACCTCGGGGAGGATTAAGCACAGTCGTCCTAGAACTCCACAGTGGGATGAGTTATGGGGCAAAGATGTGTGGAAAGTGCTCCAAAAGACCTCCCACGTGGATGCTGGTGTGAGTGGCAGGGTTGGGTGTGGGTCCCTTTAAATCATGCATCTGAACAGAGGTGGGGGCTTCACCCCTCCATACTGTGGTTTCACATATAGCAGAGATTCATTACCTCCAGGGGGGCTATTCGACAACATGATTCCCAGTGGGAAAGGGGACATTCGAAGTACTAACTGGACAATTTACAGTCTGTGATGAAACAGTCATTTCAGTGCCAGCTGCTACACATCAGGCGTGTTTGCGCAGTGCAGAGCTCACGGTGGGCACGGAACTTGGGATGATGTGAGCTACTTCCTGTGGTTTGGTTCTGTAAGAGGACCTGGGGAATGGGATGGAGGCGGTTTCAAGTAAGAGCCGTGCACACAGCTCGAGTTCTAGAATCTGAAAGCCATGAACTCCTACATTCCGTGGTGTCACTAGAAGATGATCTTGTGCAATCAGGGAAAAACATCAAAGAAGGGAAATCCACTTTTATACCAGGCTTATATAATTTATTTGGATTTCAAACTTCAACGGAAAGAATACTACCCCCCCAAAAAAAAAATTAAAAATAAGGTGGTTTGTAGGTAACTCCCATGTTACGCCTTGTGGTTCCATACGACATAAGGCAGAAAGTATGTATGGTCCATCCTCACTATTTATTGACACTGTGTATGCAAGTTTGCCTTCTGTTATGTTTTAGTATATGCTGACACCCAGAACTTCACAGGTGAGACCATATAATAATGTTCAGGGGTGAATTATTAGATTATGAGAGGTGTGGCCTAATTACTGGATTAATCCACTCGTATGGATTAACTAGTTGGTAACTATAGATTAACTAGTTGGTAATTATAGATTCCAGGGGGTGTCCCTGGACTGGGCCTTTGGGGTCTCTGTCCTGTCCCTGGTGAGCAGAGCTCTCTCTGCTCCCTGGTGCCCTGTCCTGAGCTGCTCTCCTCCTCCAGGCCCTGCCACCATTTTGTTCTGCCTCCCCTTGGGCCAGAGCCATGGAGTCAGCCAACCATGGGCTGAACCTCTGAAATCATGAGGCCCAAATAAACTTTTACCCCTCTAAGATGTTCTTGTCAGGTCTTTTGGTCACAACAATGAGAAAAGTAACTAAAACAAAAATACCTTCTTGCTAAAATTTATTTAAGGCCCTATAAATCTTCATTGCACTCTCATGGTCATCCAGAGACTTGTGCAGAGTTGTAAAGCTCTTGAGTAGACCAAGATCCATGCTGCTTGCATAATCGCGCTTTTCATTGGTGATTTTGCGATTTCAAAATGGCACCCCAACGTAATGCTTATGTGCTGTCTGATCTTCCTAAGCACACAAAGGCTGCGATGCACCTTACAGGGAAAAACGGGTGTGTCATCTGAGCTTTGTTGAAGTATGAGTGATGGTGGTGTTGGCCATGCATTCAGTGTGAGTGATTCTATGATACGTGATAAGAAGGCATCTTTAAACAAAAATACATGAAACAGAGTCATGGATTGATTGGTTGATGAAAATGTGGCCAGATGCTGGTAGACACCAATGCTCTGATTTCTCTAGGGGCAGTAGTTTAGATTTTAATAATTCAGGGTTCGCGATGACTTTGTAGAACATTACTACCACAGTCATGGAAATCGAATGTGTTTGGATGTATTTGTGTTTGTGTGTGTGTGTGTGTGTGTGTGTGTGTGTGTGTACAAATATGTGTATGTGTATAACACTGTTGCAGGAGATATACTCAAGTGTCAAGGGATTATAGAAAATCACCACACCCAGTAAAGAAGGGCACCATGAAACATGGACGGAACTCTACTGCGTGGTCATAAGCACACAGATGTAAAATACCGTCTTCTTTCTTTGCTGACCTTGGTGAACCTCAAGTGGGCTCTTCTGCCCTCTCAGCAGTTGCATGGCCGCTAACTATTCACTGATTAGTTTCAGTCCACTGAGAACTAATTGGAAAGTGATGGAAGAGTTCTCTTGCATCTTCTAATGCCAAAGATTCTATGTAGAGGTAGGCTTGTTGGTGTGGTTTAAATATTGAGGGTCCTTCAAAATCTTATGTGTGAGACAATGCAAGAAGGCCTAGAGGTGCAATTATTGCGTTATAGGAGCCTTAACCCCATCAGTGGATTAATCCACTTGAGTGGATTAATTGAATGGCAATTGTAGGCAGGCAGGGTGTGGCTGGAGGAGATGGTTTCCTGGGGACATGCCACACCAAGCGTGAGCCCTCAAGCAAACTGAATTCTGGGTGATGAAGTATCAATGTGGGTTCATGGATTATAACAAATATACCCTTCCTCTGGGGAATGTTGATAATGTGGGTGGCTGTGCACATGTGGAAATGGGTGTATAAGAACTTGTGCTTGATTTTTCTGTAATAAAACTCCTCTTTAAAAAAAAATGCTGCTTAGGTGTGGGGGTGAAGCTCAGTGGTAGAGCACTTGTCTAGCATGTGCATGGTCCTGGGCTCAATTCCCAGCATCAAATAATAATAATAACAACCACACACATTTGCAGAGACAAAACTAAAGGACTTCAACTTGAGGCAGTGTGAATGACCATCGAGAGACAGCACAAGACAAATTCCATCTTGGCACTATGCAATAAACACAGAAACATTTTTATGTACAATCAGAATAAGTAGAAATGTTTGGCTATCATCCAAAATGTTTGAACACTCTCGTGAAATTGCTAGTCACTCAAAATCCTTCTAGAAGATTTTTAAGGAATTCAGAAAGTACAAGGACTCAAAAGGAGAGCCATATAAAAATGGTTTTTATACCCAAGGAATACTCAGAAAAATATGCAAATAAATTGTATTTGCAATAGCAAACAAAATCATTATATTCCCTGGAGTAGACTTAACAAGTATATGAATGGAAAATGTGAAGAAAACCATAAAGCTAAAGAAAATTAAAGTGCTTCAGAAAAATGAAGGCGTAAATTGTTACTGAGATGACACAATATTGTGGAAACGTTGATCCTGCCACAACTAATTTACAGAAATTCAAAACATCCTCGGCCAAATTTCCCTTTGTTGACTTGTAAAATTCATCTGGAAAGAATAGCCAAAAAAAAAAAAAAACAATAATGAAATGAGAAATTACAGGGATGGGGGGGGGATTGCATTGGAACATGGGATGCTATCAACTTGAAGCTAAAGAGAAGAGACAGAACCAAGAACAGACAGAGACCTCTAAGGCCAGGATGGTACCCGGTGGGTGGATGCAGAATCCTCGCGCCTACCAAGACAGGCATGGAAACTGGATCCCTACCTCACTCCACACAACGGACCGCTTTCCAGATACATAAAAATGTACGTGTCGAAAACAAAACTATAAAAAAGTGACTTTTTTGCAATATCCTGTCATTTGAGGGTATGACAATAAAAAATGAAGATGTGAAGACCAATCCTGACATTTTCTTTATTCTCCTTGGAAATGTGCTCTCTGCAAGTCAGTGAGGCTTTTAGCTGGAAACAGATGTTCCCACGTCAGTAAGCATGTTTATTTCTGCTGTAGACTACCTTTGGAGTGTCGCCTGAAGGCCCATGTGTTAAGGGCTTGATCCATAGGTGGTGCTATTGGGAGGGGGTGGAGCCTTGAAAAGGCGGGGCCTGGCGGGAGGTCTTTAGGTCATTGGCATTTGTTCTTGAAGAGGATTGGGGAACAACCACATTCTCTTCTCTCTTTTCTGTTTCCTGGTCAGGCGATGAACAGTTTTGCTCTACCATAGACACACCACAGACCCAACACAATAGCAGCAATTGATCATGAACTAGAACCTTCAAAACTATGGACCAAAATTAACCTTTTCTCTTTATAAGTTTGCAAGACCATCTCAGGCATTTTGTTACAACAACAGAACACTGACTAACCCAGTTATCTACCCCCCCCCAAAAAAAAAAAATAGCCTTTGCAATCAAAAAAACTATAATGAATAAAGACATGGATACACAACTTCCCGCAGCCTCACTACTGTAGACACACACACACACATACACACACACACACACACACACAAATACTCAGAGACTTTACTTTTTTTTCCTAGTATTTTGGCTTATGTGACAGTGTGGTGATTCATATTGGTTTAAAGGGGCTAACAGATGATCTTGGTGGTATCTGTTATGTGTGACAACAGAATGCATTACAATTCATAGCACACACATAGAGCACAATTTTTCATGTCTCTGGTTGTACACAAAGTAGAGTCAAACCAGTCATGTACTTAGGGTGATGATGTCCATCTCATTCCACCATCTTTCGGTACCCATTCATCCACTGAAGGGCGTCTAGGTTGATTCCACAGTTTAGCTGTTGTGAATTGTGCTGCTATAAACATTGATGTGGCTGTGTCCCTCTAGAGTGATGTTTTTAAGTCCTTTGGGTATAGACTGAGGAGTAGGATAGCCGGGTCAAACGGTAGTTCCATTCCCAGTTTTCTAAGTAATCAGAATACTACGAGAAAGTCATTCATTCTAGAAATATGACTTTGGAAGGCAAGATACATCTGAGCCAAATGAACAGCTAATATTTAGAAAAAGTACTCCAAGCTCAAGTTTCAACTACTTCTCATGCGTTCTCTAGTTAAACAGAAAAGCCTCCTTGGTGGAGAGAGACTGGAGCTCAATTTGCTAGACGCTTGCAACTTTATTTCAGCAAAGGTGTTACGATGAGGGTAACCTAGAGAATGCAGGACCAACTACATCCAGACCTTTTCCTCTGTTGGGACCACCAAGAGGGGTGGTTCACAAGGAGATCAACATCTCTTTTCTGGACACGTGGTATTTCATATTCCCATCCGGGTCGTCTGAACACTAAGATATCATCTGGGCAGAGTCTTTAAGAACAGTCATCAATTGGGCATCATGTCCAACACCAAGTCTCCAAGACTCTGCATCTAATTTGTAGGTCAGACCATGGAGAGACCGAACAGGGTCTGCGTGGGGGGCTTTGTGTCCGTACATTAAATTAGCCCAGTCTGGAAGGAAAATAGGAGTGAATGGTGGGGACAGAGGAGGGAGGAGTGTACCTATGTCTCAGCTTTTCCTAGATACCCTTGAAATGTCTTGATACCTGTGCATACTCAGTGTGTGAGCTGGACTGACGTGGTCTCCGTCACTGGCAACCCGAGTGACCTTCGGCATTCATTTTCGTGTGTTTACAGCAAGGCAGAAATAGCACCGTCCTCGGGCACACGGATAATGAGCGTCATAAACGGTCCAGGCAAAAATCAAACCATATGCGAGGCCCTGGGTGGACCGACCCTATTACACACCCTGTCTTCTAGGTATCCCGGGAACAACTGTAGCCAGAAAATTGCAGACTGATGGCGTACGGATGTGTTATTTTTGTTATTTATAGAAAAATCACACGTTCAATCCAGCTTGTGATTTTTTTAAAGACTGAGAGTATTTTTCAGGGAATGTCTGACCCCACCCAGAAAATGTTTATTCAGAGAAATTCTGAAACACGTTCAAAGCAAACCAAGCGATCAGACGTCATCCACCTTACCTGCAGGTCAGGGTGCGCTGTTATTTGAGGCATGAGAGCTGTGAGCAGAGCATGGAGTCCCTGGGATGTATTCCTTCAACCTCCCAAATTTGCTAGGAGACTGAGTGTTCTGTTGCTGGGGGAGTGGAACCGCTTTTTTCTTGTGTTTTCTTTTTTTCCTATTTAACTCATTTCAATTTTGAGCCGTCAGACCTGGCCTTGAATCTGCGTTGGATGTGCATGTGGCTCGCTAGCTTCTGCCCGTGGCTGGATGCCTCTAGATTCTGTTGAAGCAGATGTGTGGGAATGCGAAGCTCACATTATGCTAACAACCTGTGACTTCTGTAGCCACAGGGAAAAAAAAATGTACTTTTTTCTGTTCCATGAAAAAGGTACTTACAGGTTGTTTACCGGAGACAGACAAAGGAGGTACCACAGAAATGACAGATGGCATAGGAACATTTTGTGTTATAAAAACGGTTTCCCTTGATCAAGATTAGAGGATGACAGGAAGTCACAGCTGTTAAAAGGCATATCTGGTAGTTGGCACAGCTGATTGACGGGTGAGGGATCTAGCATGGACCAATGAAGAGCTTTAAGCTCCGAGTTTAATAAGCCAATCAGAAGTGCATAATTTTAATCCCATTGGTGTATAATTAAGAGAATAGGTTCCAAGCCTAATAAGCCAATCAGAAGTGCATAATTTCGATCCCTTATGTGTATAATTAAGAGGACGCGTCCACCCTTGCGCTTTGAGAAGGTAGGGGAGACGACACACTTCAGGTCGGGGTCTGCTTTGTGCTCAGCTGTTGCCGAGGGTAAGGACACGGGTAGCTGCAGAAGACCGGTGGTTGCTGAAGTGGTCATTGATAGGATGTCTCCAGTGGTGATGTGTCCTCGGAGAATGACAGGGTCTCTTCCCTCTCCTGTCTGCCTGTGGGAGGCCTACCTCCCTGCCCCTTCCTGGGCAGTAACGCGAGCATGCTTTTGACACCTCAGTATTAACTTTGCAGTAATTAACCCGATTTCGTTTGGAGTCTGAAACTTTCTCCACTCGGAAAATAAATTCAAATTACGGTTTTTCAGGTACAGTACCAATGTGTAGAATTCAACACTTCGCCCCTTGCCATGGGTAGATGATAACCATAAAGATAAAATCTAGAACGTTCCTCTTACCTACACAGTTATGCCCAAGTTTCCAACTCTTTCTTCTGCCAAAACTAGCCGAAGAAAGAAACAAAGGAAATGATACACAACCTCAGAATGATAAACTGCATAGAGAATGCTCAACGAAGAAATGCTGACACTGGCATAAATCGAGTAAAATCCAAACTTTAGCAACCGAACAAAGGACACCGTTGTAACCTGTCAAACTGAAAAAAAAAAAAAAAAAAAACTTAGCAAAGAAATATATAATGTTAGAGACAGCGTGAAGAAACACATTTCTGCACACTATTGGTATACGCAAAGTATGACTCAAGAGAAGATTCATTTAAAATTTGAATCGCCAGGACCGAACAAATTCTATGACTATTTTTCAAATATGAATGCACAAGATGATTCTTTGCCGCCGCATGGTTTGCAAAGCCGTACTCTGTAAATTCCTGGGCCACGGAGAGAATAGAAGTGCTTAAAGCAATTACACATCAGCATAGAGGCATGTTAAGAAGATTGTTAAAAATAGGAGAACATTTCCATCGCCCTAGAAAACTGTTGATTATGTTTTTAAATGAAAACAGTAACTAGTACAGAAAGTATGTCTATTTCATGCAATTATTTTAGCAAGCGTACCCCAAATAATGTGTACTAGGTCAAACACATTAGTTGTCTTTGAGACAGTAAATGGATGAGGGAGTATTAATCAAAGAGCTATTTTTCTTTTAATTTCTAGAATTCTTGTTCATTAAATTTGTTGTGCAATCATAAAAAATAAGTAATATTTTGTCTTTGATGAAGGACACAAAATTGTAGAAACCCTTTTCTTCACTCTTTTTTTTTTTTCCTTGGGTACTGCGGATGGAGCTCAGGGGCACTTGACCCCTGAGCCCCATCCCCAGCCCTATTTTGTGTTTTATTTAGAGACAGGATCTCACTCAGTTGCATAGGGCCTCGCTTTGGCTGAGGCTGGCTTTGAACTTGCGATCCTCCTGCCTCAGCCTCTGGAGCCGTTGGGATTACAGGCATGCACCACCACTCTGGCTTCTTTAATTAACTCTTTAACTCTCTTCTCCCATCTCTGAAAATACTGTAAATAAAGTGCTGTGTCAGCATGCTATTGGGAAATTTAGATGGTGTAATTGGGTAAATTTTTAAAATGTGTAATGCAAATATTACTGTTTGATTTAATTGCTAATCTCTGTTCCTACTCACTCATCCTACAGACCGACTTCCAAAATGGTAACGACATTCAGTTTGAGATCTGTTGTGCTTGAGCGGTGACGTGTCCCCCAACAGCAGGAACGTCCAGAGTGAGATGATTGGACCGTGACAGCTGTGACCTCGTCCGTCCATCCTGGATTGAATGGACTGACTGGGTGGTCACTGTGGGTAGGTGGGGTGTGGCTGGAGGAGGTGAAGATTCAGCCCCTGCGATTCCCCATCCCTGCTCCGATTATTTGGCTTCTGAAGCACGGCTCCTCTGCCGGATAGGACTCACAGGGTCAGATTACGATTGGAGAGTCTGTCGCTCTTCTGAACACTCAAACCCCAGGATCACAATTCTGTTACCAGGACCAAAGAGAGTAATCGCTGCTTCTAATTCTTAACTGCATTTTTTTTGGGGGGGGGGTTCTTCTACTGATTAGGAAGCACAAGTCATCTATCTTCTTTAAAAAGCCAATGACGGGGATAAATTCAGCCAAGGGCAAGAGCTGGCTCACTGCTGATGGGCAGGTTGGCTTGCATCACACAGGCACCGTGAAGGCAGGCTCAGAACAAATCCGTAGGCACGCTGACTCCGTGAGTGAATGCAGACAAGACAAGCCGGAGTTGGAAATGTCCACTTTTAAATGATGGGAATTTCATTTTATTATGTGGTGAAGATTAAGAAGTGCCTACAACCAAATTCAGAAAGACATGCAGGAGTCAGCCAGTTCCTGACCGTCCCTCTGATACATTCCGCCCACATTTATTATTCCATATTTACTAATCGTGTTCCTTTGTACTTGCTCTGTGTTTCTGAAGCTCTGTTAATCCATTTTTCCTCTGTGTTACATTGCCCATGTCGAATGTTTTCACTATCGTGTAGTATGCTGCGTCGTATCTTTTTACTTGCACTTTTCCCAATGGCTGAACCTTTTGCTAATTGGGGCTATTTCTTAGTTTGACTAAGACTTTGACAAATATCTTTTGATATTAGTAAATCCATGATACTTTGAGATCTTTTAATGTTTAATATCGGCAAGATAGATTCCCAGATGTGGAGTTGCCAAGTGGAGAGGACACACAGTTTGGCCACTTGATGCACATGGCTCCAAAGCTTACCAAATCACGACTTATATCCACTGCACACCCCTAAGGAACAAAAGAATCCTAATTCTCAAAATCTTGAATCGTCCCAACAAATTGAAAGCCAGATGTTAGTCTTTTTTCCCAATATCTGCTTCTTTAATAGTGAGGTTGAATTCTTTCCCGTTTTTTTAATTATTATTTCTTTTAGTTATGTATGGATACATACCTTTATTTTTTAATTTTTTTATGTGGGGCTGAGGTTCGAACCCACTGCCTCACACGTGCTAGGGAAGCACTCTGCTACTGAGCTATAACCCCAGCCCCTCTCCACATGTTTTTGAAACCATATCTAGTTTGTAGCTTGTGTGATAGATTTATTTTAACAAACAGAACCATTTGTCTCCTTTATGGTTGTCTTCTGGAAGATTTTTTTTAAAAAGGTATTTGCTACTCTATGGTAGAGATGGTGCTAAATACTGTCACTTAAGAACAAGAAAATGTGCTCTATATGTGTAATATGAATTGTGACGCATTCTGCTGTCATATATAACAAGTTAGAATTTAAGAATTTTTTTTAAAAAGAACAAGAAAATGTATGACCTTGTTATACTCCCGTGTTGAGTTTGAGTGCTCACTAAGTTAATAAAATATAAAGCACAGTTTCTTGCAGATACAAAGATACAAAGAAAAGAATGGGAACTATTCATTCAGAAAATACAAGTTTTCAATATCAAAAAATAGTGGGCTGCGGCTGGAGCCCAGAGGTGGAGCGCTTGCCTAGCATGTGCAAGGCCCTGGGTTTGATCCCCAGCATTGCAAAAGGAAATAAATGCATCAACAAGAGACAAGCTAGGGGTGCTTTTGCAAAACCTCATGGCATCCAAAGCCAGTAGCCCTCCAGTGAACATTAGCCAGAGCATGGTCCAGTGGCCACGGCTGAGCTCCCAGGACGGCCCTGCAGGGTCGGGAGGCTGCCTGGAATCACAGCACCCCAGAAAGTCAGAATGGGGGAGTACCAGAGAAACCGCCGCTGGCACAAGTTGAAATGAAGAAACTGAGGCCCACGTTGGTGAGATATGGGCAATCACCAACTTGATCCTAGATATGCCCTGACTCACCGGTCCGTGAATTTCAGGACTATTCTTTTGTATCTTGGAGTTTCACATAGTCAGAAAAGTGCCCACCTCATTGACATGTGTCAACACCATTATTAAAAAATCAGTTTTGCAACTGGGTCCCAAACTACCAGGATGAGTTGCATCCTCTCGTTAGTCTTCATGAAGTCAGAAACTGGGTAGCTGGGTGTCGGGCCCCTTGGGGGACGTAGTTAATTAAACGTGCAACATGCTGCAGGATTTGCCGTGCCAAGACCGATTTTTAAGTCCCAATGAAGTCTCTCTGTGTAAGCACGTACCATATCATGAACGCCACTTCTTATTCAGCATCATATGACTTTCAGTTGAGAAATCACCTTCCACTGAATGAATGAGGAGAGATTTCTGGATATATTCATAGCCGGGCGTGGGCCATTTGGAATCCTTTGGCACGGGCTTTATGTATTAACTATAGCCCCGACTCTAGTTCACCTTCCTTGTTCTCAGAGGGTCTCCTGGCCCACGGCTTGGGACACCACTGCCTCCTGGCAGTGTTGATACAGTCAGCTGATTTGGGGGTACACGTGTGAAACACCCCAGACCTCCTTACGCTTCCGGTGCGGTTCCCTTTCAGACCCAGAGAGCTCAACTGTGTGTTCTTGGAAACAGCTTTTATGTGTTTTCACTAAGAGAAACCAGATGCAGGTGCGATCAACTTCTGCAGCCCATAAATTTCATGAAGAATGCATTCCTTTCCCTCTTCCCCACCAACAGCTGCTGAGGTTTACCAGGCATGAGAGACCTTGCTATGGAGGCATGATCCCTGAGCCCCCAGGCAACCCACTGCAAGACAACCCAAGCCCCCCCCCCCAACGGTGCACCTGTTTAAACCATCTGCAGACCCCACCCTGCATAAATTCCCCTGCGCTTCCTCTACACCCATGGAGGCCACGGGCTGAAGTCGAAACACGATGCTGTTGGGTCCACTCCAATCCATCCATGCAGTGCATATTTTTGTGTGCAAGAATGCTTTATAGATCTATTAATCACCTCATTCCAGAAATGCAAAAGATAAAAGCATCTGGTCAGATATGCCTTCAGTTTAATTGCTGTTCAATGCAATTTCCACTTACTAAATATGTCTTTTTGGAAGAGGAGGTATTAGATATGACTTAAGGGTGTATATGATTTGTTTCATAAAATTTTTTTCAGAATTAAAAAATTTAAACATTAGATATGCGATCGAAAATACTATGGTGATAGTATTGTCACTGTGTAACTGTGGCCAAAAATAAAGCCACACATCCTGAATATTCTTGTATTAAATCATTTTTGTTTGAAGAAATCAGCAAACTAGGCTTGACTCCACCCTCCACATTCAATATAGAGGCTATTTTGCGCGATCATCTGGATTCTGAAGGAAAGAGCAAAACTTTTCATCACATCCTAAATCTTCAGCAGGTCCCTTATGATTCACCATATTTTCACTGATAAGAGAAGGGCTTTTTCTACAAATAACCTTAGCCACAATTTGGTCATGTCAAAATCCACTTGCCTACACTGAAAAAAAGATGCTTAAATTAAGAAGTATGCAGATAAGAGGTCCTCTCCAAAGTTCTTATTAGTGATTTCAGAGTCCTGGACACAGCACAGGAGCATAGGAGGGGCCTATTTAAGATGTGGGGACAATGGGATGGGACGGGTAACTCGTCATTGTTACCCTAGTGAGGAGGCTGAACTTCAAAGGGATAACAGAGTCAGACATACAGGGATTGCAAGTGCGGAGGGGAGATACGTGGTGCCTGAGAGATGTCTACCCTGAAAAGAGCAGTCCTGGTTGTGGCTGATAACCAGTGAGGTCATGGGACTGTTTCAACATCCATCCATTCATTCATCTATTGACCCATTCATCCACACATCCATTCATCAACTCATCCTCCCACTCATTCATGGGACTGTTTCAACATTCATTCATTCATTCATCCATCCATCCATCCATCCATTTATTCATTTATTGGTAGTGGTTTGAACACTGTTCTAAATAATCATTCATCCACCCACTTACCCATCATCCATTCATTCATCTATGCATTCATTCATTTATCCACCCATTCATACACATCCATTCACTAATACATCCTTCCATTCATTCATTCAGCCATTCATTCATTCATTCATTCTTAGTGCCATGGTATGGGTCTAAGCATTCATTCATCCATTCATTAATTCATCCAGCCTCCCATTCATCATCCTTACATTCACTTACCTAGGCATGCATTTATTCATTTATTCACTCATTCATTCACTCATCCATTCATTTATTCATTCATGCTGCTATGGTGTGGATGCTCTTTGTCCCCACAAAGGCTCAAGTGTTGGGAGGGAGCTTAGTCCCCAGAGTGACATTATTTGGAGGTCGTGTGAATCTTTAAGAGAAGGGTCAAGTGAGTTATTGGGGCTGTTGCCTTTGAAAGGGATTCAAATGTTTCTCATGGGATCCTGGTTAGTTTTCAGGAAAGCATGATTATAAACGTGTGAACCTGTTTTAAGATGCAGTCTTTGGAGCTGGTGAGTTGAGCTCAGTGGCAGAATCATGTTTAGCATGTACAAGGCCTCTATCATAAAAAAAGATGTTATCTTTCATCCCATGTGGTGTCCCCATTGCCAACTGTCACGAGGTGATGCAGCCAAGAGAAGAGCCCTGGCTAGAGCTCATGCCAATCCCTTTGTATCTGCAGCCTCCAGAACAATGAGTTGTATAAGCCTCTTTTTGTTTTAAAGTTAGCCGACTTTGGGTATTTTGTTATAGTATCAAAACCTGACTCATACACATACTATATACCCAAAGAATGACAGGATGCTTTCCATCCACAAGTAGCCAAAATATGAGCTACAACTCAGTTGCTTACATAAAACGCATTATAGTAATCTTTCTGTCATAGAAGATCAGTGATACCCATTTGCCCCTTTCATCTAACCCTGAATGCATCCTCGAACAGTTTTGTTTTGAAGAAAGAGGAAGACATTAGTTAAAAATAATGATAGTTACCTTGTTTTAACTGCACTTCACTTTTGTTTTTTATCCCTCCTACACTCTTACTGGTCCACAGGACCCACACCAGCGAACCCATTCCCACTCCATCCACGGGGATCGGTGGAGGGTCCCACTCACCGAATCCCACACATTTCACTTTTACGACTCACCTTGGGTTCTGGTTGGGTTCTGGAATGTCCCACGGGGGCTCAATGTGTTCGAGGCGTGGTCCCCAATACTGTAACATCCCAAGTGGGGCTTTGGGGAGGTGAATGGATCATGAGGTTTCTGACCTCTCCAGTGGATCAATCTGTCCAGGGATTCATAATTCGATGGCATTACTGGAGGCTGGTGGACGTGGCAAGAGGTGGGGCCTCGTTGGAAGAAGTGGGTCTTCTGGGAAACAGTTCCCTAGAAGGTTTATCTTGTCCCTGACGCCTCTCTCTCTCTCTCTCTCTCTCTCTCTCTCTCTCTCTCTCTCTCTCTCTCTCTGCTTTCTGACTGCCATAGGTGAGCTGCCTTCTCCCACCATGCCCTTCCGCCAGCCCTGGTTGGAGCCAGCCAACCATGGACTGAATGCTCTGAAACCATAAACCAAAACAGATCCTTCCCTCCCTAAACTGATCTTCTCAAGGGTTTGACACAGCGATGACAAGCTGAGATGCTTTGCGTGTGGGTTTTGTACCCCACCTGTGCGAAAACCCTCACATCGTGGTCCATATTGCTGGGTAAGTTGATGCACTGTGAAGTCTGTTCTAGTAATTAGCTAAGGATTGTAAAAAAGTGAAAATGGACGCATACCCATCCCCTAGAAATATGTATTTAATTAATCCTTGCTCACAAATCATTTGATTGCATTTATTAATTGATTCTATGCATTTTTCGGTTCTTGCTTTCTCTGTGTTTAAAAATTAGCTCCTGAAGTATAAGCATGTGTTCTGGAAGAGAACGCTCCCGGACTTTTGAAACTGAGATGCTATTCAGTACTGAGTGAGGCAACTTGGGGGCCTATTAACTTCAAATGAGTGGATTCATTTTGCAATGGTTTCGATTCTGAGGCCATTAATTCGCCATTGACTTGGGAAGCACAGAAGGCCTGCCATCTGATTTAGTCTTGGAAATAATGATATCAGCACTTACAGCTTATTTACTGACCGGCCACGCCACTTTGGGGAGCTTCTGACCCCAGTCATACCGGCCAGCTGAGATGGGGAGGGCAATAGGTCAAGCCCCATTTTAATTAACCTGAAGCCATTCGAACACCACCCCCGATTTTCAGAAATTGCTGTCTTCCTAAACTGATCCACAGGCTGAAAGTCCCCACATCACCAGGTCATCCTTATTCCTCAATGCCCATTTCTTATTTTAACCTGAAACGTCATTCTTTTTAGATCTGCATGTTTCCATGCGCCCACACCACCTCGCACACTCACAAACTGATTAGCTGAAAAGCATTGCCCCTTCAAGGAAGCAGAACGATTTAAGTTGTTCATGGTGGTTTAAAAAGGCAGAGTCCGTGGAACGGCCTCTCGAACTAACAGCTATGCAAACGAGTTAGTAGAACAGAGTCTCACAAGGGATGTATTTTGAGATTTCTGCAGGTTTTCTGCAACTCTGCACAGATCCTATTAAATGTGCCCTGCCTAGGTCCAACTGAAGAACTATATAAAGAATAGACTGATTCACGGTCACAGCAAGACTTTGAGGATATTAAAAGAACACGCTCCTGATTTTGACCCAACTATTCCATCTCTCCCCATATGGAAATGAGGGCCTAAATGCAAAATCTTCCACTTGAAAAATGGGATGAGTTTTTCCATCAATCAACTCTCTTCCAACATGACCGAGAAATGTGGCCAATCCCCCAATTCCAAGCACGTGTCCAAGATGGGAAGATCCGCGGGCTCATGTCTTGATGTCCCTCTTGACCTTAGCATTCATTGGATTTGGACATAGATCATGGAAACCTTGAGTCGTTTATCAACCCCATACTTGTGACAGAGCAGTAGCCTACTTTTGTATAATGTGTAAAAACCACCATCTCTCAAACACAGCCCTCAAGAAATGTGTTCGTCGGCCTCCGTTTCTTATTGCAAATATGTGAAGCACAGATCTAAATTGAGGGGGGAAAAAATTTTTTTTTGACCAGCAACGGAAACGAACTACTCATTTCCTGATATACTGTGACTCTGTGTATTTTTTCAAAGATTAGATTCCACCCGATTTAAATATGGAACGCTATTCGAAAGATCGTGTGTCGGTGGTTTGAAAAACTGGTAATACACTTAGGTTAATAAGATACGTGGTATTTCTGAAATGAATCCTTTTCTGAAAATTCCATCTCGATCACTTAAATTACCTCAAGAATTTCATGCACTTGTGTATTTTAATTAAATAATCACTTGCTGCCCTCTGATTCCTATCAGGATTTACATATGTGGTGCTTTTGCTATCTGCACATCAAGTCTAGGTTTCATTGTATTTAAAAGACTTAACTTAAGCCATTTCAAATATGTGGAAATTGTTGCACTTTAATAATCAAAATCACCCCTACGTCTCTGCCCATTTAAGAGGCAAAAAAATAACTTTTTAAAACTCTAACATTTTCATTTTAAAAACTAAGAAAATAATAGTTATGATGATATTAGGATTCTTTGAAATTCTATAAATAATTGTTGCAGTTCTTCACCTGATTCTTCATAGACAACAGAGTGTGAGGAAATGACAGATTTCAGCAGCAGTTCATATCAGGGTCCTCTGGCCAGGTGTGTCCTCCTGTGACAGGCTTCCCCACAGGCTCAGGTCAGAATGCAAAGGAGCTCAGTAGGTGGACAGGTGCACCTGGGGGAACTTGGGTGGTGACTGTACAGGGTGATTGGCCCTTGATGTGAGTGACAGCATTGTGCAGCCGCCAACCGTGCAAACTGACATGAGCGCTGCTCTCTTACTTTAGATCCACTCATAATGTATGGAGCAACACTTGCAAATCGAGGGTGTATAATGGATGAATCCAGGAACAGCATTAGGGGAAAAAGTAGGGCATCACTCAAAGGAGATTCAGCATCCATGGGAGGGACCTTTGAAGTGACAAAGTCACTTCCTCCGTCAGGATGCATTGAATGGGCACTTTGGGAATAAAAATGCACTTGGCTTCTCCCTCCAGAGAGCCCAGTGTCTGGTTCTGGCATGAAAGATGCAAACTTAGACGATGCCCTAAATGCTGTGTGTTTGTTTTCTCTGTTCGATTATGAGAAACCGAATTGAAAATGTTTCTTTCTGGTGGTTTTGATCATGAATGAAGCTATGGCAGAAAAGCCCCCCCCCCCCCCCCACACACACACCCTGGGAGCCCTGGAGGGAGAGAAGGTTTCACAGGATGTGGATTCCTGTTAGTGAGCGTTGCTATTTCCCTTGGAAAGTCCCGGGGCTGCCGGAAGGTACCAGTGGAATTGGCATTTCCCAGGGAGCATCCCGAGAACACAGAGCCCCTGGGGAAATCAATGCATCAGATAGCAGTTATGGGTCTGAAGGGACAGACACAGAGTTAAGACTGTATCCCAAACTGAGTTTTAAAGAAATTGTGTTTTATAGGTAGGATAACATGCCTTGGGGAGAGAAATGTTCCACTAAGAGCTCTTAAGGGTTTTATTTTTCTAAGTAACTTAAGCAAAGAATCGATGGGTGCTTTTCGGGCGTCTTCTGCTACAGAAGGATCAGGTGGAGGTATTTCTTGCTTAAACTCAAGATTGGTGCCTCGTGCTGGCGCAAGCTGAACGAAGACTTGTGACCGTCAGAATCCACAGAAAGTACATCCAGTGCATCTTTGCTGACCTCCTCCATGCCCAGGGTCAGGAACCACATGCCCCTTGTGAGTCCTCGGGAGAAAAGCTATGTATAGGTAGCAAGCAAAACAGTCACCATGCACATGCTAAATAAGCTGCTAAATAGCAATCGAGGGCAACACTGTAACAGTCAGCAGGAACACAGACTGATTGCTGCAAGACTGCAGGGAAGACGCCGAGATCGGCTTCCTTCTGCTAGACTTTGGATGTGGTTTGTGCCCAGGCGTTGGGTGTTGGAAGCTTGGTCTCCCGAGAGGCAATGTGAGAGGTGCTCAGACCTTTAGGAGGAGGAGCCTGGTGGGAAGTCATGACGTCCCTCAGGACACATTCCAGTCTTTCTTAGGATGCTAATGTCATCTGGCTTTGTATCATACTATGTGATATGTCCTTCTGGCCCACACTCCCACCATTGTGAGGCCATCGGCCATGAGGTCCTTACCAGTGTCAAGACAACCTTGAGCAGCTCACATCCTTGAGCAGCTAGAACTGTGAAACTAAAGAAACCTTTTTTCTTTATAAGTCACTCAGCCTCAGGCATGTCATTATGATTATGGAAAACACAATAGTAGTGTTCCCAACTGGAATAGTGTAGAAAATCTTTCTGGAAGATTCTTAGCTGTACCTGGCTCTGCAAATTTGGATTTCTGGGTTGGTGCCATGTCATCTCCAGCATTTGCTAAATTCAGCTGTACATGTGAACTACTCTTCACTGGTCTCATGAAGGCATTTGTTTTCCTGGAATGGATTTTTAGAAAGGAGCCTATACCTCTGTTATATCTTCTGCCAAGTGTGCAAAGCTGTGTGTGCATCTGGGAGCCCTCACATGCATCCAGCTTTGCACCCAGAATCACTTCAGCATTGCCTTCACTAAGCCCTTGGTAGCCCGGCTTCAGTGCATCGAACACACTGTGAGTTAGGATATAAACCGAAGCTGTCCATGAATGGCTCATTCATTCCCCTAGCCAGTCCCATTTGAGTGTGTCTGAAAGATGCAGCATTGTGTACTAGGCAGAAATTTGATTATAGAAAATCAAACAATCCAGGGGCAGAAAATTGCTATGTAAAAAATGCAAGGCAAAATAATAATAATTTGAGATATGCTTGGGTTAGAGGGGAGCAAAGATTTTTAAAATATTCTGGGCGTAAGTGCAATTTAGTTTCCGGGTGTTCAAAGAAATCACGGAGAACTCTACCCCAGGGAAATTCAAAGAAGGCCGCAGTGATGGAGTAGATTTCAGCCATTCAGGTAGAATTTGGAATTGAAGAAAAGGTCCGAGTGTTGTAGATATAGTGATAAAAAGAAGGAGGAGGAGAAAAAAATTGGGAGCATTTCAAAATTACTAAGAGAGTAAATTTTAAATGTTCTTACCACAAAAGTGTTAAGTATTTGACATGACGTATGTTAACTAGCTTCATGTCATTATTCATTGTAGGACCCATAGATTGTGACATGACTTTACACTCCATACATATATGCAACTCTAAGGTGTCGAATAACAATTAAAAGCCATTTTTAAAAGAACTAGAAGCAAGTTTGCAAAATTGGTGAGAATATCTCCCCTCCTGCACCCCTGAATGTGGACTGGCTTCCAAGAAAACAGCATCTGGGAGGACAGAAGTGGTCAGTCTGGCAGAGAAGTCTGGCAAGTAACAGCCTAAACAGTGATTTCCTAAATCTTTGATTTGGTGTTGTGAGATGGACACCTACCTCTAAGGTATTTTCCTACAAAACCTGTCATCCCAGGCTAATCCTGATAATAAAGTGCTTTCAAACACCGCGCGTGTCTCTGGACTACACTGGCAACTCCTTTGAGAACCCGAAAATGTTCCGGAAGAAAGTTGTGCTCTTTTCTAACTAAAGTCGATGGTTCTGGGGGAGAGGGATAGTGAGATGGGTAATAACAGGAGGAAGTTAGGGATACATTGGTCGCAGCTGGTAAATGACCTGCCTTGAGAATGTTAAAGACCAAGATGGAATGAGCAATCAATATGGCGGCCAATGGTGAGGCCACAAAGAAGAGGTAGCTGTGGAAGGAGTTTTGGAAAATAACTGGTACATT